>NC_061081.1:11889782-12052282 GCF_021917145.1 Hypomesus transpacificus | reverse complement strand
GGCAAAGACACACACACAAGTACACACTTACACAACACTTACACAACACTTCATGCTCATATTCAAGATGTTTGTCATGAAGTGTGTGTGACAGGAAAGCTGAGATAGGAGAAGAGGACACACACACACTGCCTCCAAACACACACTGCCTCCTCCATACACACACTTCAGGGCTCCAGCTCACACACACACACACACACTGCCTACTCCACACACACACACACACACTGCCTACTCCACACACACACACACACTGCCTCCACACACACACTGCCTACTCCACACACACACACACACTTCAGGGCTCCAGCTCACACACACACACAAACAGACACACACACTCACACACACGCACAATAACACTGACATGATTACGTGAGCTTGTACACTACAGATTCCAGGATTTTAAACTCATTGTCCGCATACAGTCCAGAAGAGGACACACACACTTCAAACACTCCCTCAATTAGAAGTTAGTTTCTCTTCCATGGGACTTTATCTTGTTCAAGCATGCCTCAATAACCCCCCACCTACATACGCACCTCACCAGTTCAGTGGTTACTCACAGCTCACACACACACACAATCTCAGGCATAAGTCAGGTACACTAACCAGGAGACTGTGGACACAGAGAGAGACAGACTCACCTTTTCTGTCTATGTGGAAGCTGGAGACAGTTTCTGTGAGTCCAGGTGCTGTCTGTCTGTCTGTCTGTCAGTTCCCAACAAATCTCTCTCCTCCTCACTCAGCCCACATTGGACGAGTATGCCTTCCACACACACACACGCGCTTCCAAGAGAGATCTCTGAGTCCAAGGCCCTAATCCACCAGGCTGGTCCAGGTCATCATCAGTACAGAGGACATCCACAGGCACGGCTCCTTCCAGCTGTCCTGACAGGGTCAGCTGATCTGGCAGCTCCACACTTGCTCACACACATCCAGCGGTGAGAGAGAGAGAGATTAGGTGAGGAAGTGTGTAGGCAGAGGAGAAAGAGCATGAGTGTGTGTGATTGAACACTCCCTAAAAGGGTGGTGCCAGAACTCGCCACAGACAGAGAGAGAGAGAGAGAGGGGCGGGAGGGCAAGAGAGAGATAAACAGAGAGAGAGACAGAGAGAGAGAGAGAGAGAGAGAGAGAGAGAGAGAGAGGGGCGGGGTCGGAGGGCGAGAGAGAGAGGGGTGGGGTGGGAGGGCGAGAGAGAGAGGGGTGGGGTGGGAGGGCGAGAGAGAGAGGGGTGGGGTGGGAGGGCGAGAGAGAGAGGGGTGGGGTGGGAGGGCGAGAGAGAGACAGAGGTAATCAGACACTCCCCCTCCTCCTCCGGCAGATCACACTGCCCCACCTCCCTCCCTCCCCACCTCCCTCCCTCCCCACCTCCCTCCCTCCCTCCCCACCTCCCTCCCTCCCTCCCCCCTGTCCTCCTCCACAGCGTTTGCAAGATTCAAGATCAAGATTCCTCTCCTTATCTTTTCGAGTCGCCACTACCACTCCCTCCCTCCTCTCCCTTCCTCTCTCCCGCTCTCTCTCTCCCCATCCTTCCTTCCTTCCTTCATCTTCATGTCCCTGTGTCCTGCCTCTTACAGTAAAACACCCCCCCCCCCCCGACACTGGTCCCTGAACAACGCCCTCTCCTGCGTTCCTCCCTCTCCCCTCCTCTACTCTCTCTTCTCTCTCCTGTCCTCTCCCCTCCTCTACTCTCTCCCTCCTCTACTCTCTCCTCTCTCCCCTCCTCTACTCTCTCTTCTCTCTCCTGTCCTCTCCCTCCTCTACTCTCTCCTGTCCTCTCCCTCCTCTACTCTCTCTTCTCTCTCCCCTCCTCTCCCTCCTCTACTCTCTCTTCTCTCTCCCCTCCTCTCCTCTCTCTTCTCTCTCCTCTCCCCTCCTCTACTCTCTCTTCTCTCTCCTCCTCTACTCTCTCTTCTCTCTCCTCTCCTCTCCCTCCTCTACTCTCTCTTCTCTCTCCCCTCTCACACACGCTGCACCTTAACAGTGACTGATGTCACTATCCCTGATCTCATATTTTTGCCTTCGAAAAGAGAAAAAGATTGATCGCTTTTTAATTAACTCCTTCCAGCAGCATGGAAAACCAACATTGCACAACGCTGGTGAGATGCAAGCTGGGCGGAGGGCCAAGCTTGTCCTGAAATCTGGCGCTGATGCCGACGGCAGTGCTGATAATCGCTACACGTCACCCAGCCCCTATCCTGGTCATTACATAATGCCAGAGGCTAGCAAAGTACACAAGATAGACTGGGGAGGGCTAGGCTAGGTTAGCACATGCTAGGCTACACCCGTTTATGCTAGGTTAGGACATGCTAGGCTTGGCTATACCAGGCTACGCTAGGCTAACAGGTCAACTTGAGCATGAAGAGAAAGAGGGGGAAGAGAGATCGCCAGCTGGCCTTCACATGGAGAAACAGGAGGCTGAGAAGGAGGTAGAGGAACCCCCCCCCCCCCCACACACACACACACACACACACACCTTGAACAAACCCATTACAACGGTGAATGGGCCATTTGAGCTGAATGGAAATGCTAAATAGTGCCCTTAAACAAACAAATGTGGTCATTTAGGTGATGTCAATGTATGTTGACCTACTACTGTTGATTGAGTGGACTGAGTGAAGCACAGAGAGAGAGGGGAGCGAGAAAGAGAGGTGGGTGGGGGATCCATTTATTTTAAATCATGTTGTTATGCAAGACAACCATATGCCAACACTGACATACATACACACACATCCAGCAGTGAGACACGCACCAGTCTACATGTTTACTTACACACACACACACTTCAGACTAGCTGAAAGCTGAGCCAGTCTGTGTAATAATCCTTTCCCATTATCTGGTACTGCACGATAAAAAAACAATCTCACACAATTTATAAACCAGCTACAGCAAACCTTATGCAATATCTAAGATCCCCAGCCAAGCGCATACAGCATGTAATCTACCTACAACCGACCTTATACGTGATCTATCTATAACCAATCTTATACAATCAGTCTACTCTCATCCTGTTATTGATGGTAGAGCAGGAGGTGGAATCTGGGAGAAGCAGGCTTGATCTAACCAAGCTGAATACACGACTGTATGACTGCTCAGACTAGTAGCATGACCTTGCTCCACTTCCCCAAGCCTGTTTCCTTAGGAGGTCACAGTTGGATCTGTGTGTTTCTGCTTCTTACGGGCTTTATATGCTACTCCGACTCAGTTTACGGATGGGCAGTCGGACGGATATGGACGGATACGATACTCTTTTTCGTTTATGGTTCTCCGTAGGCTGTGGGTGCTGAAAACACTTCAGCGCCAGAAGAGTAGGTGGAGCAACGGTAATTATGTCGTTAGCGGACCAATCACAGCCAAGGGGGTGCACGTTGAGATCTCTGGGGCTCTCCGAGAGACGAAGGTGTTCCCATGTGTCAGTTTTTTGGAAAACAGAGTAAAACGGAGTACCCTAAATCGACCTTTAGAAGAAAAAGAAGTCTGAGAACGTTGTCTAACAGCCTGGGAGCCCTTCCCAACATCTGAAGGCTCCATGGCCTCCCTCTCTCTCTAATCAGGGATCACACAGTCGCAGCTAATAGCCAGTGTCCTGTGAGAAACTGCAGCCCGGCTTCTTTAAGGCACAGGAGCCGTAATGGCCGCCCATTTCCTCAGTTTGTCGTCATTCCCTGATGGTTTGACACCTGTTACACATGGTGTAAACACCTGGTTTAGGAGCGTAAAGTGCTGCTGTGTTCCTCTGTCCGCTGTCTTGAGCGTTTCATTTGGGGGTGGGTTTAGTGGAAGTGGGAGGAGGGGAGTGGGGGCGAGGGGTGTTAACCTGCAGCTGGAGGGCGCTGGGTTGGGGAGGGGGCTGGGGGTGCTGGGGGGAGGGGGCGGGGGGAACAGAGGGGACCCAGATTAGCAGCTGTGGGTTTGTGTATTTTGAGATTTTCACTGAATAAATATAAGCACAAAGTATAGCCTTGTCTGGTTTGATTGTTGTTTGGTTAGAATCAGGTCTGTTTGTACTGATGACATGACCGGCATGACAAAGGCAACAGAACAAAGAACATAAGCCTTGTTGGCCAACAGTGTTCTCACAGGTGAGTGTGGCTGGTCCTGTCTGTCTCATATAACTGATGGTTCAACTTGTTTTTAGATTTTAAATTCTAGTTTTTGTAATGATTGTGTCAAATACATATCTGATATCTGGTGACTTCCTGTAAGTAAATGACATTATCTACATTATTTAAGAAATCTTATCAAGTAAAACTCTCTTTATTCGCAACCAATGTACTTGTTTTAAACATATGCAAGCTTAAAACTAATATATCTGTACTTAAATTTGACAGGGGTTTGACAGCACACAAAGAAACTTCGCTAGCTATGGAAGGCCAAGTTGGCAAGTATTAAAACAACCCCATGTGTCAACCACGCGTAATTAACGCTAAATTATCCTTAGCGCCTTGCTTGACGTGACCCCGTCTCAATCATGCGTAAAAATCGCAGACTTCCATACAAGCATAGCTAGCTGCCAGGCCTCTCAGCCTAGCGACAGGGAGGGTCATCAGACAGCCAGGCCTCTCAGCCTAGCGACAGGGAGGGTCATCAGACAGCCAGGCCTCTCAGCCTAGCGACAGGGAGGGTCATCAGACAGCCAGGCCTCTCAGCCTAGCGAAAGGGAGGGTCATCAGACAGCCAGGCCTCTCAGCCTAGCGACAGGGAGGGTCATCAGACAGCCAGGCCTCTCAGCCTAGCGACAGGGAGGGTCATCAGACAGCCAGGCCTCTCAGCCTAGCGACAGGGAGGGTCATCAGACAGCCAGGCCTCTCAGCCTAGCGACAGGGAGGGTCATCAGACAGCCAGGCCTCTCAGCCTAGCGACAGGGAGGGTCATCAGACAGCCAGGCCTCTCAGCCTAGCGACAGGGAGGGTCATCAGACAGCCAGGCCTCTCAGCCTAGCGACACGGAGGGTCATCAGACAGCCAGGCCTCTCAGCCTAGCGACAGGGAGGGTCATCAGACAGCCAGGCCTCTCAGCCTAGCGACAGGGAGGGTCATCAGACAGCCAGGCCTCTCAGCCTAGCGACACAGAGGGTCATCAGACAGCCAGGCCTCTCAGCCTAGTGACAGGGAGGGTCATCAGACAGCCAGGCCTCTCAGCCTAGCGACAGGGAGGGTCATCAGACAGCCAGGCCTCTCAGCCTAGCGACAGGGAGGGTCATCAGACAGCCAGGCCTCTCAGCCTAGCGACAGGGAGGGTCATCAGACAGCCAGGCCCTCCTTTGTTCAGACATCCACAAGGGCGGACACATTCCTGAGACAAAGACCCTGTCAATGCCTAAGGGTCCATAAGAGACATCAGGCCCTGGTTCAGTTGGTCCCCACGCAAACTAAACAACCTAAACACTACCTAGCAACACAACTACTCCCTTTGATCTCATGTTGTTTCAGTTTATTTAGAAACAGTGTATATTTGATGGTCTGTAGAGGAGAGTAGTATTAATCTCTGAAAGGAATGGAAAATATAGAAAAAGATAGTTCTCAACTTTCTTCGAGGATATGACCAAACTATAAACTTTTAGGGAGTCCTTGAAAACATGTTTTGCCACCGCACTGTGTTTTTCAAAGGTGACCAGAAGACAAGACATTTACATGTTTGGTGTTTTGCAATTGAAATTACTTCAACGGCCACTACCAATTTCACTGTCAGAACCAAAGAGGAACAATTGTAAGGAAATTCAGGCCATTTGCCCTGTGCGATTTACGTACTCAAAACAGAAAGCCTACACCTACATGCCAACAGAAAGGTCTTAAACAAATGTACAACGTAAGGGTTCTGTGTTTTGGGAGTTATCTTTTATGTCCAGGACGTTCATCATCAACAGATTTGGCCAAACGTATCTTTTTGTTCTGCTGTAGTTGGGACATGGTGGTGCAGCTGTGGCCCTCCTCGTCAGGAGCTGCCGTGACATTAGACCACATGTCTAGTCCTTACATGTCACACGTTAATGACTAAATACCTGGGAGAGGGGAGGGAGTCCAAGAGTTGAGCTCTGATTCTGCTGAGCCTTCCAGGTAATGAGTCAGACCTGGTGTGGCGGTTTCATCCAACGGTGATTCATGTCATAAAGCTAGGTTATCAACACGTGATGAGACACATCTCTCTCACTGTCACGCTTTTACACCAAACACCACACACACACACACAGTCTGACGTTGCCTGTGTTTGAAAGGATGTAAGCCTCGTCTAAAGGGTTTTTAAAAATAAACCGAGCCATGGTTTTTATGTACTGAACACAGGGGATGAGAATTACTTAAATACTGTGCTGTTCAATTAAAGAGAAAAAGGGAAAAATATTGACTAGATTTTCCTATGATGTCAGATGAGATGACATCATCATGAGGTGACTGTATTGAAGCTCTAAAGTTGTCATCATCCTGTTATTATAAAACACCATGGTGATAAGACAGACCTGAAGAACACACACACACACACGCCTATGCACACACACACACTCACCCGGACTCCAGTGACCAGCGATTCAACGACAAATATCAGATGAGCTTGTGAAACTGAAAACTAAATCAATCCGTTTATTGACTTACAGTGAGAGGCATGCAGGCAGAGTAACTAGAGCAAACTGCATCCCATTTGAAATTTATTGTTTGGAGGATAACCCCTTGAGATGCAGCATCTCGTTTTCGAGGGGGTCCTGTAATACATGGGGGGTCCCCATAATACACACCCTCACATGCAAGTAAGACTGTGTGTGTGTGTGTGTGCATGCACGTACAGTATGTCTTGATGTGTGTCTATATTATACGTGTTTCAAATAAAATCTTATTTGTATTGCTCTCTTTACAAACACAAGTGTTTGTAGGGCTTCACATGCACCCGTAGATTTGTACCTAAACCCTCAAAGAAGACCAGGAAAAACTCCCAGGAAACCAGAGGAAATGGAAGAAACCTTGGAAGTGTGTGTGTCTTCTACCCTCCTAACCCTCGCCTGTTGACCAAGTCAGAACATCAGGTTGCTCTACTGGTAGTGTGCTACCTGAATCAAGGCATCCAGCTGTGAGCTGGAGTCACAACGGCATGTTCAACCATACAGGGTGACATCCATTAAGTAGTGTCATTTCAGAAGTCATGTTTCAACACAGAGACCAGATCAGAGTCATTTCAGAAGTCATGTTTCAACACAGAGACCAGATCAGAGTCATTTCAGAAGTCATGTTTCAACACAGAGACCAGATCAGTGTCATTTCAAAAGTCATGTTTCAACACAGAGACCAGATCAGAGTCATTTCAGAAGTCATGTTTCAACACAGAGACCAGATCAGTGTCATTTCAGAAGTCATGTTTCAACACAGAGACCAGATCAGAGTCATTTCAGAAGTCATGTTTCAACACAGAGACCAGATCAGAGTCATTTCAGAAGTCATGTTTCAACACAGAGACCAGATCAGAGTCATTTCAGAAGTCATGTTTCAACACAGAGACCAGATCAGAGTCATTTCAGAAGTCATGTTTCAACACAGAGACCAGATCAGAGTCATTTCAGAAGTCATGTTTCAACACAGAGACCAGATCAGTGTCATTTCAGAAGTAATGTTTCAACACAGAGACCAGATCAGAGTCATTTCAGAAGTCATGTTTCAACACAGAGACCACATCAGAGTCATTTCAGAAGTCCTGTTTCAACACAGAGACCAGATCAGAGTCATTTCAGAAGTCATGTTTCAACACAGAGACCAGATCAGTGTCATTTCAGAAGTCATGTTTCAACACAGAGACCAGATCAGAGTCATTTCAGAAGTCATGTTTCAACACAGAGACCAGATCAGTGTCATTTCAGAAGTCATGTTTCAACACAGAGACCAGATCAGAGTCATTTCAAAAGTCATGTTTCAACACAGAGACCACATCAGATTCATTTCTCTCCCTGAGAAACGGGAATGATCCCACAGCTGCTCCAGAGACAACAGCTCTTACCGAATCCGGCCCTGATAGGATTTGAAGTTATGATAGATGGGCTACACAAGTCCCTTCAGTCTAAGTAGCTTTTAGTTTAGCCTAGCGGACGCTGCAGAAAGATAAATATTAGATGAACCTCAAAGGAATGGAACGGGGATTAGGGCAGAACATGACAATCGCAGACGTCCAAATTCCACAAAATAGAGAGCCAATAATCTAATCTCATCAATTGGACGATTTAAAGGACAAACTCCAAAGACAAGAGCAGTAAAAAATAAAATATAAAAAAGTCTACATTTCCAAGTGTGATGATATTTCGTTATGCCTACACCTAGAAAACGTTTTAAGAAATCTTCTTCTCTCAGCCACGTAGGCTACACTTCATTGAAACCCTTCATGAATATTAAAAGATAAAATGGAGCTTGGCCATATTCAATTATTCATGAACAGATAAGAGACTCCAGGGGAAGCAGAACCACATCAAGTTAGCGGAGCAGTCTCGCCTCATTCCCGGCCCCTGCTACAATAGCGGGTTACCATGTCAACACCGGGCTGAATATCCGGTGAAGACTGTCCGTGCGAGACGTCATGTCTTGTGGCCCATAGCCTAGAATACAACAGCTAACTGGCCAACCTGTACAGACGCAGCATCTGTGGGACGAAAAACAACGAGGACATATCGGCAGCCAAGACACCAGCCATAACCCAATCACGTCCATTAGCTAACAGCATAAGTGCTACAAGAATGCTGACTAGTCTAGGGTTTGTTGAAAGCCCGTTGCGAATGACCATCTCCATAATGCATGTGTACTGTAGCATGAGGATGTCCTTTAGTGTACGACTAAGATCTAATCTCTGAACCTGGTGGTGTGTTAGCCTCCCACAGCCACTCACCACATGTTACACTTTGAGGCACACTTGCATAGCTCAAACATGCTTGTGTCCGCCCAACATACCCGTTGTACAATAGAGTAGGCCTACAGCAGAGTTTAGTAGAGTCCTCATCAAGTACTCAGAAATGATGCCATTTTTTTTTTCTCCAACCTTTCAAAACTTTTTTCCCCAAAACTTAGTTTTTCACACACAGAGAGGAGAGGGAGGAATACTGAGAAGCCTAAACAGAGAAATGCTTATTTGCGGATGTCATAACTAATTTCAAATTCCAACACCATTGTCCAACTGATATAAGGGGGTAGGAGATGACAACAGACAGCAAAGGACAATGTTGATGGAGGCGCTAACGGCTGTCTGTGACAGTGTGTGACAGTGTGTGAGAGTGTGTGTGAGTGTGTGAGAGTGTGTGTGAGAGTGTTTGACAGTCACAATGACCGGCTGGTGGGCTTAGTGTTCCACATGTCATGTGACACAGTTGCCATGGTTACATAAGAACATTTTAAGATTCATAACCAGAGTCAGGGAAGCCACCCTGAGCCACACCAGCTCCACCTGAGTCCCACCAGCTCCACCCTGAGTCCCACCAGCTCCACCCTGAGCCACACCAGCTCCACCCTGAGCCACACCAGCTCCACCCTGAGTCCCACCAGCTCCACCCTGAGTCCCACCAGCTCCACCCTGAGCCACACCAGCTCCACCTGAGTCACACCAGCTCCACCCTGAGTCCCACCAGCTCCACCTGAGTCACACCAGCTCCACCCTGAGTCCCACCAGCTCCACCTGAGTCCCACCAGCTCCACCCTGAGTCCCACCAGCTCCACCTGAGTCACACCAGCTCCACCCTGAGTCCCACCAGCTCCACCTGAGTCCCACCAGCTCCACCCTGAGTCCCACCAGCTCCACCTGAGCCATACCAGCTCCACCCTGAGTCCCACCAGCTCCACCCTGAGTCACACCAGCTCCAACCTGAGTCCCACCAGCTCCACCTGAGTCCCACCAGCTCCACCTGAGCCACACCAGCTCCACCCTGAGTCCCACCAGCTCCACCCTGAGTCCCACCAGCTCCAACCTGAGTCCCACCAGCTCCACCCTAAGTCACACCAGCTCCACCTGAGTCACACCAGCTCCACCCTGAGTCACACCAGCTCCAACCTGAGTCCCACCAGCTCCAACCTGAGTCACACCAGCTCCAACCTGAGTCACACCAGCTCCACCCTGAGTCACACCAGCTCCACCCTGAGTCACATCAGCTCCACCTGAGTCACACCAGCTCCACCTTGAGTCACACCAGCTCCACCTGAGTCACACCAGCTCCACCTTGAGCCATGGGCCAGTACGATAGGACAGACTTTTCAGTAGCTCAGACAGAATATTCTATGGCCGCAGTATTAGTTAGCTGGAAGGATTAAACATGTAAGAAAACAAGATGATTTAGCGCCACAACCAGGGTTAATGTTTCAATGTTTCGATCAATCAAGTGAATAAAGTAATGGATGCTCAGCATCGAGTTGGATGAGGTTGCAGGTTTGAATCCTCCTGTATCATGCTTTCTATATAAGTGTCTGCTAAATAAATACATTATTTTAAAGTTAAGTTAAAACACTTTAAACAAACTAGATGCAGTACTACAGTTGAGACCATGTCATAAAGGGTGAGACAGAATAATAAATCAAATCATGGTGGTTCTTAGGAACAGTTCTAGAACATTCCACAAAGAACCTCTAGGTCACCTTCAGGTTCCAACACACAATCGTCTGACTCATCCATCAACCATCCTTCCACCTTGACATGAATCACAGCAGCAGGACTTCCCACAGTGCCTTTACCCAGCAGACTTGTGATGACAGGTCAGACTGGCAGGTTAAAGGATGCAGAGCTGTCAGGCGGGGGGGGGGGGGGGGGGGTCACAGGGTTGGGATGGATGTCATAAGTGTTCTTCCTCCCAATGGTGCCACAGAGACAGTGTTCTGACAATAACACATCTGTTTGGAGTGTTTCAGATCTGAGAAACACTCCACCTGTGGCCTGGTTGAGTCCTTATCTTTCCATACCATCTTCAGGCTTGGAGTCATTCTGGATATGAAGGGGTGTACACTGACTCAGCTACATCCCTGTCGTGCTTGTCCACACACACCAGGCCTGTAGCTGATCATCAGCATGGAAACGCCACAGAGAACTTTACATCATATCCTGTTCTGTCCTGACATCACTTCCTGCAGGCGGGGGGGGGGGGGGGGGGGGGGCGTGACTGTGAGGTCATAATGAACCGTAAGGCTCCAAGACAGACTGACTTGTCTGGTATCTATGACAGAACGGTAACCATGGATGCTGACCTCATCCAGTTAGAGGCTGCTATCCAGCCAATCAGGTCCAGAGTTCATTCAACAGGTGAAAACCAGGCAGCACACACACCTGTACCAGGCAGCACACACACCTGTACCAGGCAGCACACACAGCTGTACAAGGCAGCACACACACACACCTGTACCAGGCAGCACACACACACACCTGTACCAGGCAGCACACACACCTGTACCAGGCAGCACACACACACCTGTACCAGGCAGCACACACACCTGTACCAGGCAGCACACACACCTGTACCAGGCAGCACACACACCTGTACCAGGCAGCACACACAGCTGTACCAGGCAGCACACACACCTGTACCAGGCAGCACACACACACCTGTACCAGGCAGCACACACACCTGTACCAGGCACCACACACAGCTGTACCAGGCAGCACACACACACACCTGTACCAGGCAGCACACACAGCTGTACCAGGCAGCACACACACACACCTGTACCAGGCAGCACACACAGCTGTACCAGGCACCACACACAGCTGTACCAGGCAGCACACACACCTGTACCAGGCAGCACACACACCTGTACCAGGCAGCACACACAGCTGTACCAGGCAGCACACACACAGCTGTACCAGGCAGCACACACACCTGTACCAGGCAGCACACACAGCTGTACCAGGCACCACACACAGCTGTACCAGGCAGCACACACAGCTGTACCAGGCACCACACACAGCTGTACCAGGCACCACACACAGCTGTACCAGGCAGCACACACACCTGTACCAGGCAGCACACACAGCTGTACCAGGCAGCACACACACAGCTGTACCAGGCAGCACACACACAGCTGTACCAGGCAGCACACACAGCTGTACCAGGCACCACACACACCTGTACCAGGCAGCACACACAGCTGTACCAGGCAGCACACACACCTGTACCAGGCAGCACACACACCTGTACCGCCTCGACAGTCATCTGGACATACAAGCAGAACTGTCAAATATACTGAATGTGAAAGAAAGGCATTGTGGTTGTCTTCAGTTTGAGAGACATCTCTGTGATGCAACCTCACTGTTCTCCTTCAGGGTTTTCTTCACCTCAGTAATGATTACAAGCAGCATTCCATGGATGTGCTGCTGACTTCAGACATGCATGTGTATGACCAGGTTTTCCCGCAGCACTTTTCGTTTAAGGCAGCCGCCTAAGCAACACACGCCTGCCGCCTTCACTCTGCACACATTTTCTGTGGGAAACCCTGTGTATGCATGTGTGTGACTGCACGTACATGCGTTAAGACAATTCCTTTGCACTTTGTCTGAGGAAGATATCAACGCAGATTCTTGCTGGAATTCAAACCGGAATCGATCAATATACAAATCAATCATGTTTGATGGGCGTGCCTGGTTGTCAGGCACTGTTTGCAGGAACAAGCAGCTTCCTGTTACATAAGTGTGTCATTGTGACATCCTGAGAAATTAGCTGCCAATCACAGCCTGTGGTTCAAGGGCCTGCCAATCACAGCCTGGGGTTCATGTTTGCTCAAAGCCACACCCACTCTGTGAGCAGCTTCTATCAGCAGGACTTTGATACCTGACAATTACACACCCAATAAAACTGCAGCAGCCATCTTCGTGTACTTGTCCTAGTAAACAAACTGCCTTTGAATGTACTCCGCAAGTACACTTTGCTTCAAGTAGGCCACTCTGTAGTAGTCTGTAGAGCTCTGCATGTAATGGTCCTATAAGCACACACAGGTCCTATAAGCACACACAGGTCCTATAAGCACACACAGGTCCTATAAGCACACACAGGTCCTATAAGCACACACAGGTCCTATAAGCACACACAGGTCCTATAAGCACACACAGGTCCTATAAGCACACACAGGTCCTATAAGCACACAGGGGATGTGACTGTCTCTCTGGGCCTTGCAGCTGCCTGTGAAGGTGTGAGGAGGGGAGATAGAATCTCAGCTCTGTGTGTGAACTGCCTTGTCTAATAGCCTGGTACAGATATAGGGTGTTTTATGGCTCTGTTACAGATTTCACAAGGGGAGAGAGCGAGAGACAGAGAGACAGTGAGCAAGAGAGGGAGAGAGACAGAGAGATGAAAGTGTATATCTACAAAGATGACGCCCATCATTACAGACACTGCTGCTCTCCTGGCTGTCCTGTGTGTGTGAGACAGTGTGTGTGTGAGACAGTGTGTGTGTGAGGCAGAGTGTGTGTGTGTGTGTGTGAGACAGGGTGTGTGTGTGTGTGTGTGAGACAGTGTGTGTGTGAGACAGAGTGTTGTAGACACTGCTGCTCTCCTGGCTGTCCTCCCAGTGAGGGTTTGTTCAGAACCTGTCCCGTGGTCTGTCTCACGTTCAGCATCAGAGATGACCCGCTTCTGCTGGCTTGCATATGGGCTGAGGAGTGTCTCTATCTCTCCTCTTACACCATCTCCTTTTAGAAAACACATCGAATTGCTTGTTCTGGCAAACCTCTAATACTGGCTTGCTCTCTGCAATCATTGTTATTGCATTAACACTTTCCCCCGGTCAGCCTATAAGTTATAAAAGTTGTGTTTTAACACTAGCAAACCAACGCCTCTCACAGACTATCATGTTGTCATGCTTTGGGAGAATTTTCTTCATACACTTTTTTGACCCTTGATCTGAAACACAGTCGTGTTTTCCATCTCGTGAAGAATCCCTACCTGGTGTCAGCCAGGGAACAACGCGAGCCCTTTCTTCTGCAAATCACTAAGGAGAGATCCTCAACACTGCCCGTCGCCAATCTCACATGTTAGAAACTCACGTCGGGAATAAAACAGCTGTACCAAACGGTAGTTCTGATGTCTCCGGTTTGTTTACGTCTACCCTGTCACAACTCAAAACGCAACAATGGGCGCTCCATCTGGGGCACGGCTGGACTGCTGCGATCAGCATACGTTGTAAGCGATACCCAAGCGCGTTCGTATAACAACTGCAGTCAAAACGGCCCGTTTCATTGTGACCCCGCTGCGTTGAGAATTCATTACAATGAGTCAAATGTTATTGATTAGGACCTACATGTTTTTGTATAGGCTATTAAATATTATTCTACACCACATGGACTGCACTGTACCACGCGGCCGCAACCACAGCCAAGCAAGCCTGAAAACAACAGCGACAACAACAACCCGCGTTCACCTTTGAAGAGCAGTTGTCGACTTGCTGGAAAAATCATGATATAACTTTGGGATATGGCGGCGTGAAATCAAAGCGCCAACCTCTTACCTTTGAGATTGTCATGCAAGATGTGTCGGGCAGGTGGAAACGGTTTGTGAGGGAGAAACCCGAACCGCAGCGGTGGATGGCGCGGTGCCTCTCTTCCGTAGGACACACACACGCTGTTTGGAAGTCGTTTTACGTGTCAGTAATGAGTTGTGGTGATGATGACGATGATCCTACAGAAACCATAACGAACGGCTAAAACGAGAAGACAACGATGATGATGATGTGTCCTCACTGTCAACACCCGCACACAAGCGCACACTCCGCAGTGAGGGAAAAAAGAAAAGAGCGGAGTGCTGTGGAACCGAGGGGCGGAGAGATGCTGCCGCTCCCGAGAAAGTGCGGGGAATTTAGCCGTAGATGTTACTGTCGTGAATCATCCCGGTCTTGGTAGGGGTTTTATCCTGCGACCGGCTCGGCCGTCTGTCGGTCTGTTGGATTTGAAAGACTTCATGCACGCGGAGCTCAAGAGCACGTGCGCTGCCAACAAGAGGGGGTCGAGGGGACTGTCCGTGCGCCGTCGCCCGTGACCTCACAGCACCATTGATATTACAACAATGACAAAGGAACAACGCGCTGACAATGGACACCATTAAAACGCCATCGAAACCATTTGCTGAAGCTCTCATTGGATGACAGGTGGCTTGGCGCTGTATGCCTAGTCGATGCGTTCAGGACATAACATAACCAACCAGTAGGGCCTATTTCGCATTTACTGGTGGTAATTCCTTTAAATGGGTCAGCGCTTTAGACTGGAAACCAGTATGGAGCTCCTCCCTGAAGTCACCAATACCAGTCTGACAGATCGACAGGTTACTGGTGGTTTTGATCCACTGCCAGTATCTTTAAATAGACGAGATAACAAGCCTACCTCAGTCCTGTAAACAGATTTGCCTCTCACTGTAACCAAGATACGTGCTTATTTAGTTAAGGCTAGTCCTGACCTCTACCCTGTATATAGATCGGATAACCAAAGTTTTAATTGGGACTGGTTAAAACAGGGGTTTGTGTTACGTTACGTCTTTTAGAGACTGCATCTAATGACAGATGAACAGGCCGCATCAACATACCTGTCACCTTTCTAGGTGGGGTCCACTATAATCTGGTGTCAATCTTAGTCTTTAACACTGGGTGTGTTTACACTCGTCATCTCATGTAATCCCAGACACTGCACTAAACAACCCGTACAGTTTGAGGGACGATGTCTCCCTCTAGTGTCCCCTCACTGTTATTACAGGGTGATTCATGAATTTAGAATCAGTGTTGTACCGAAATCGTTGATCTGTCGAAAACTGACCAGGGGTCGCTGTTTTAATGGCTTGCCAATGTTAGAGTTAGGGTATGGGTTATGGGTATAGGTTAGGGCTCAAACATGCTGAACAGTACGGCAAGCCATTCGAACAGTGACCCATGGTCACAGTTTTTGACAGGTCAATGATTTGGGTACAACAACGGGTGACCTGGTCAGAAAACCGTTGAGTTCTCATGCAATTTAAGATCTTGTTCTCTGGAATTCCAGGTTTCAGGAGCGAACCAACCTGTTTCCGAGCATGTGTGCAAGGCGTGGTTGTTTGGTTTTGATTGAGGCATTTGTGTGTGAGATGTATGGAAGTTTTGTGTGAGTGTGTGTGTGTGTGAGAGAGACAGAGTGTGTGTGTGTGAGAGAGACAGAGTGTGTGTGTGAGAGACAGTGTGTATGTGTGTGAGAGAGACAGAGTGTGTGTGTGAGAGAGTATGTGTGTCTGTGTGTGTGTGTGAGAGATGGGGAACCAATCTAACCACCATCCCCACCATCCCCACCCTAACCACCATCCCCACCCTAACCACCATCCCCACCCTAACCACCATCCCCACCATCCCCACCATCCTCACCCTAACCACCATCCCCACCCTAACCACCATCCCCACCATCCTCACCCTAACCACCATCCCCACCCTAACCACCATCCCCACCATCCTCACCCTAACCACCATCCCCACCCTAACCACCATCCCCACCCTAACCACCATCCTCACCCTAACCACCATCCCCACCCTAACCACCATCCCCACCCTAACCACCATCCTCACCCTAACCACCATCCCCACCCTAACCACCATCCCCACCATCCCCACCCTAACCACCATCCTCACCCTAACCACCATCCCCACCATCCTCACCCTAACCACCATCCCCACCCTAACCACCATCCCCACCCTAACCACCATCCTCACCCTAACCACCATCCCCACCCTAACCACCATCCTCACCCTAACCACCATCCTCACCATCCTCACCCTAACTACCATCCCCACCCTAACCACCATCCCCACCATCCTCACCCTAACCACCATCCCCACCCTAACCACCATCCCCACCATCCTCACCCTAACCACCATCCTCACCCTAACCACCATCCCCACCCTAACCACCATCCTCACCCTAACCACCATCCTCACCCTAACCACCATCCCCACCCTAACCACCATCCTCACCCTAACCACCATCCCCACCATCCCCACCCTAACCACCATCCCCACCCTAACCACCATCCTCACCCTAACCACCATCCTCACCCTAACCACCATCCCCACCATCCTCACCCTAACCACCATCCCCACCCTAACCACCATCCCCACCCTAACCACCATCCCCGGTATGTCTCTCCTCTGGGCAGGATATATACTTTATATTTTTATTCAACCTGGAAACAAGAAAACTCCAAAACTATGCATAGTCCATTAACAAACATTGGCTCAATTCAGAACAGGATTTCTGTTGGAAGTGGAAGAAAGAGACAGGTCAACAGCATGTAAGACCAGGAATGAAACAGTAAAAACTAAGAAAGATCACATCTTTAACGAAAATGCTATTTAGTTCCCCCTTGGAGTTCCTGGTAGTGTAATACTGTAGAATTCCTGTTATAAAACCCATTGCTAGCCCGTCTTTTAGCATAGCTAGCCTGTCTGTTAGCGTAGCTAGCCCGTCTGTTAGCATAGCTAGCCCATCTGTTAGCATAGCTAACCCGTCTGTTAGCATAGTTAGCCCGTTTGTTAGCATAGTTAGCCCGTCTGTTAGCATAGCTAGCCCGTCTGTTAGCATAGTTAGCCCGTCGGTTAGCATAGTTAGCCCGTCTGTTAGCATGCCTGTCGATGTAAAGAAGCTCCTCACACACCAACACAGATTCATTAGAGCCTGCCCACATCTCCCCCCCACAGACAACCATGTTTCTACCTAAACTGTCAACTAGAAACAAAATATGAAGAAATGTATACACAACTAAACATTTCAAGCAACAACTAGTTTGTCAAAATATTTCATAAGTCTAGATTTGTTGTCTAAATGATAATGATGATTATATGATTTTGTTACATATTTAAATCATTAATGGTCTAAAATATTAAAGTGATTGAAATGCCTAAATGAACAATCACTTAATATTTCACAGTGCAGATTAAGCAAAGCTGTACAAAGTACTCCCACAAGCACAGAGATTCATAGATTTACATTTTATTTATTTTCAATGTGGCTCATTAAATCGATAAGTTACAGAAGCCGAACGCCAGGACCAAAAAGTTGAAAAAATATTGTTTCCCCCCCAAACACCTCATACATGTCTTGTGTGTCGGCTAGCTTTGCAGCATATCGTAGAGTGAGTGAAGTGTAACTGAGGTGAATCTCAACTGAAATCAAACTCTGACTTGACTTAACTAAACATGTAAGAGACATGGTGTGTTCAAGCCCACTGAGTGTGTCAGTGAAGCAGAGCACAGACCAGGAGATGTGAATCGGGTTGGGGCCACCTTAAAAAAAAAAAAAAAACACTAAGAGAAAATAAAGCTGGCCGACTAAAAATGTTCCCTGTGTTGTCAGTGGAGACTCCACTCTGCTCTTGTTTCTGATTGGTTTGTAGTGTCCGTGTGTCGATGAGACAGAGACAGAGACAGGTGAGAAGTCCAACACACCTGAACATCCACACTGCATCATGGGAAAGAGGGCAGAGCGAGGGGAGGGGGGGTGTCCAGTGCAGTTCCTGTGGTGGCAGATAGAGGGCGTCTGAGTTCTGCGTTGTAGGATGGAGTTAGTCAGAGTGGTGGTGTGGAACACCCCAGACCACCAGACCGGCTGTCCATCATCTGTGAGGTGGACAGAATGGCAGCCCATGCCCCCGACCCAGACGCTCTCCTGAGGGGACTGCAGCTTGTGGAAGCCGAAGAGGATGAGATGAACGCGTTGAGAATAACAACATCGCTGATTCGACCACGTCTCCATCTTGGAATAAAATCTACACGCGTTAAAATGGATGATAACGAGGGATGTGAAGGGAGGGATGCTGGAGGGAGGGAGGGAGAGAAAGCGCTTCAGTATTAGTCCTAGGAGCTGCTAGATCCTTCAGTTTCTCTATCCGCGTACTCTCATCAACATGGGCGGTGCCAACAGCGTCTCTTTTCGCCGATCATCGGCAGGCATTCTACCTCTCTTTCTCTCTTCACCCTGGTTCTCTAGTCGTCCTCCTCCTCCTCTTCCTCCGACGGGTCCCGGGGGTCCAGGTCATCTTCGTCATCGATCTGCGAGAAGGACAGGGACACATTCTAACTAGGGCGGGGGGGAGGTACACCACAAAACGGCTAGCGGGATAAGACACAAGACACATTCCCCTCTCTCCCCCACCCACTGCCCCCCAGACCCCCATCCCTCCCTCTCCAGACCCCTCCCTCCCCCCTCTCCCACACCCCTCCCTCCCCTCCTCTCCCTCTCCCACACCCCCTCCCTCCTCTCCCACACCCTTCCCTCCCCCCCTCTCCCACACCCCTCCCTCCCTCCACACCCTCTCCCACACCCCTCCCTCATCTCCCTCTCCCACACCCCACCCCTCCCTCTTCTCCCTCTCCCACACCCCTCCCCCCTCTCCCTCTCCCACACCCCTCCCTCCTCTCCCTCACCCACACCCCTCCCTCTTCCACACCCCTCCCTCTTCTCCCTCTCCCACACCCCTCCCTCCTCTCCCACACCCCTCCCTCCTCACCCTCAACCCTCCCTCCCTCTTCTCCCTCTCCCACACCCTTCCCTCCCTCCTCTCCCACACCCTTCCCTCCCTCCCTCTCCCTCTCCCACACCCCCACCCTCCTCTCCCTCTCCCACACCCCTCCCTCCTCTCCCTCTCCCACACCCCCTCCCTCCTCTCCCTCAACCCTCCCTCCCTCCTCTCCCTCTCCCACACCCCTCCCTCTTCTCCCCTCTCCCACACCCCTCCCTCTTCTCCCTCTCCCACACCCCCCCCTCCTCTCCCACACCCCTCCCTCCTCTCCCTCAACCCTCCCTCCCTCTTCTCCCTCTCCCACACCCCTCCCTCCCTCCTCTCCCACACCCTTCCCCCCCCTCCTCTCCCTCTCCCACACCCCTCCCACCTCTCCCTCTCCCACACCCCTCCCTCCTCTCCCTCTCCCACACCCCTCCCTCCTCTCCCTCAACCCTCCCTCCCTCTTCTCCCTCTCCCACACCCTTCCCTCCCTCCTCTCCCACACCCTTCCCTCCCTCCTCTCCCTCTCCCACACCCCTCCCTCCTCTCCCTCTCCCACACCCCTCCCTCCTCTCCCACTCCCACACCCCTCCCTCCTCTCCCTCAACCCTCCCTCCCTCCTCTCCCTCTCCCACACCCTCCCTCCCTCCTCTCCCTCTCCCACACCCCCTCCCCCCTCTCCCTCACCCACACCCCTCCCTCCTCTCCCTCAACCCTCCCTCCCCTCTTCTCCCTCTCCCACACCCCTCCCTCCCTCCTCTCCCACACCCTTCCCTCCCCACCTCTCCCTCACCCACACCCCTCCCTCCTCTCCCCTCTCCCACACCCCTCCCTCCTCTCCCTCTCCCACACCCCTCCCTCCTCTCCCTCAACCCTCCCTCCCTCCTCTCCCTCTCCCACACCCTCCCTCCCTCCTCTCCCTCTCCCACACCCCTCCCTCCTCTCCCTCTCCCACACCCCTCCCTCCTCTCCCTCAACCCTCCCTCCCTCTTCTCCCTCTCCCACACCCTTCCCTCCCTCCTCTCCCACACCCTTCCCTCCCTCCTCTCCCTCTCCCACACCCCTCCCTCCTCTCCCTCTCCCACACCCCTCCCTCCTCTCCCTCTCCCACACCCCTCCCTCCTCTCCCTCTCCCACACCCCTCCCTCCTCTCCCTCTCCCACACCCCTCCCTCCTCTCCCTCTCCCACACCCCTCCCTCCTCTCCCTCAACCCTCCCTCCCTCTTCTCCCTCTCCCACACCCTTCCCTCCCTCCTCTCCCACACCCTTCCCTCCCTCCTCTCCCTCTCCCACACCCCTCCCTCCTCTCCCTCTCCCACACCCCTCCCTCCTCTCCCTCTCCCACACCCCTCCCTCCTCTCCCTCAACCCTCCCTCCCTCTTCTCCCTCTCTCACACCCCTCCCTCTTCTCCCTCTCCCACACCCCTCCCTCCTCTCCCTCTCCCACACCCCTCCCTCCTCTCCCTCTCCCACACCCCTCCCTCCTCTCCCTCTCCCCCACCCCTCCCTCCTCTCCCACACCCCTCCCTCCTCTCCCTCAACCCTCCCTCCCTCCTCTCCCTCTCCCACACCCCTCCCTCCTCTCCCTCTCCCACACCCCTCCCTCTTCTCCCTCTCCCACACCCCTCCCTCCTCTCCCACACCCCTCCCTCCTCTCCCTCAACCCTCCCTCCCTCCTCTCCCTCTCCCACACCACTCCCTCCTCTCCCTCTCCCACACCCCTCCCTCTTCTCCCTCTCCCACACCCCTCCCTCTTCTCCCTCTCCCCCACCCCTCCCTCCTCTCCCTCTCCCACACCCTCCCTCCCTCCTCTCCCTCTCCCCCACCCCTCCCTCCTCTCCCTCTCCCACACCCTCCCTCCTCTCCCTCTCCCACACCCCTCCCTCCTCTCCCTCTCCCACACCCCTCCCTCCTCTCCCTCAACCCTCCCTCCCTCTTCTCCCTCTCCCACACCCTTCCCTCCCTCCTCTCCCACACCCTTCCCTCCCTCCTCTCCCTCTCCCACACCCCTCCCTCCTCTCCCTCTCCCACACCCCTCCCTCCTCTCCCTCTCCCACACCCCTCCCTCCTCTCCCTCTCCCACACCCCTCCCTCCTCTCCCTCAACCCTCCCTCCCTCTTCTCCCTCTCCCACACCCTTCCCTCCCTCCTCTCCCACACCCTTCCCTCCCTCCTCTCCCTCTCCCACACCCCTCCCTCCTCTCCCTCTCCCACACCCCTCCCTCCTCTCCCTCTCCCACACCCCTCCCTCCTCTCCCTCAACCCTCCCTCCCTCTTCTCCCTCTCCCACACCCCTCCCTCTTCTCCCTCTCCCACACCCCTCCCTCCTCTCCCTCTCCCACACCCCTCCCTCCTCTCCCTCTCCCACACCCCTCCCTCCTCTCCCTCTCCCCCACCCCTCCCTCCTCTCCCACACCCCTCCCTCCTCTCCCTCAACCCTCCCTCCCTCCTCTCCCTCTCCCACACCCCTCCCTCCTCTCCCTCTCCCACACCCCTCCCTCTTCTCCCTCTCCCACACCCCTCCCTCCTCTCCCACACCCCTCCCTCCTCTCCCTCAACCCTCCCTCCCTCCTCTCCCTCTCCCACACCCCTCCCTCCTCTCCCTCTCCCACACCCCTCCCTCTTCTCCCTCTCCCACACCCCTCCCTCTTCTCCCTCTCCCACACCCCTCCCTCCTCTCCCACACCCCCTCCCTCCTCTCCCACACCCTCCCTCCCTCCTCTCCCTCTCCCACACCCCTCCCTCCTCTCCCTCTCCCACACCCCTCCCTCTTCTCCCTCTCCCACACCCCTCCCTCTTCTCCCTCTCCCACACCCCTCCCTCTTCTCCCTCTCCCACACCCCTCCCTCCTCTCCCACACCCCTCCCTCCTCTCCCACACCCCTCCCTCCTCCCTCCTCTCCCACACCCTCCCTCCCTCCTCTCCCTCTCCCACACCCCTCCCTCCTCTCCCTCTCCCACACCCCTCCCTCCTCTCCCTCTCCCCCCTGGCCTGTCCTACCGTCTCCCCCAGGTCCCTGAGCCTGCTCCTGAGGCCAGTGATCTTCTGGTCCTGGTCTGCCAGCAGCATCAGCAGGTCGTCCTGCTCCCTCCTGGACTCCTGAAGCTCAGTCTCCAGACGGCTCTTCTCCGCCTGCAGGATGGCCGCCGTGCTGCTGGATGAGGCCAGCTGCTGATCTTGCCCCGCCCGGCCCTCCGCCAGCACACGCACCTCCTCCTGGGGGGGGGGGAGGAGGAGGAGAGGAGTAGAGGAGGGGGAAGAGAGGAGGGGGAGGAGGACAGAGAGAGTGTGCATGTGTGAGTGTGTATATGTGAGTGTGTGTGAGTGAGTGAGTGTGTGTGAGTGAGTGAGTCAGACCTGCAGTCTCTCTGTCTCTGTGGTCTGGGCTGCCAGCCTGCTTTCCAGCTCTGCTACTGCTGAGCCCTCGTCACTGGAGACCCCTGCTGAGGACTGAGGGAGGGAGGACAGAGTACACATCACTTATCTTAGTATTTTAGGAGTATTGTTGTGGTACTGTAGTGGTAGTAGTAGTATTGTTGTAGTAGTGGATACAAAAAATTGATAAAAAAATGCTTTGAATTAAAAAAAAGCGTCTGCTAAAAGAATAAATGTAGTAGTATTGTTGTAGTAGTAGTAGTACTGTTGCAGTATTGTGGTAGTACTGTTGCAGTATTGTGGTAGTACTGTGGCAGTATTGTGGTAGTACTGTTGTAGTATTGTGGTAGTACTGTGGCAGTATTGTGGTAGTACTGTGGCAGTATTGTGGTAGTACTGTGGCAGTATTGTGGTAGTACTGTGGCAGTATTGTGGTAGTACTGTTGCAGTATTGTGGTAGTACTGTGGCAGTATTGTGGTAGTACTGTGGCAATATTGTGGTAGTACTGTGGCAATATTGTGGTAGTACTGTGGCAGTATTGTGGTAGTACTGTGGCAGTATTGTGGCAGTACTGTGGCAGTATTGTAGTACGGTACTCACGGCAGCCTCTGCCCTCTGGAGCAGATCCTGTCTCTCTGTCTGCAGCCGGCTGATCTCTGCAGCCTGGGTCTGGACCTGACCCCTCAGCACCTCCAGCTCCTGCAACACAGCCTGCACAATCATCCTGTGTGGGAGCTACCTGGGTGTGTGTGTCCTACCTGTGTGTGTGTGTGTGTGTGTGTCCTACCTGTTTGTGTGTGTCCTATCTGTTTGTGTGTGTGTCCTACCTGTGTGTGTGTGTGTGTCCTACCTGTTTGTGTGTGTGTCCTACCTGTGTGTGTGTGTCTCCTACCTGTGTGTGTGTCCTACCTGTGTATGTGTGTGTGTGTCCTTCCTGTGTGTGTGTGTGTGTGTCCTACCTGTGTGAGCTCTGAGTGCTCTGATCCTGCTGATGTCTCTGGGCTGAGGGCCTCGGATCTCTGAGACAGAACACACACACACACCGTTACACACACACTGTTACACCCATGCACAGCATTTCGCCCTTGGCTAACCCCCTTCCTCACCAGTGTGTTGACCAGTGCATCCCTCTCTTCCAGCTGGCTCTGCAGCAGTGTGTGTCGTGTCTTCAGCTCCTCCAGCTCCTCCCTGATAAGCAACACCTCCTCTGTCTGCAGGCCGTTCATCGGGGGCACGCCCCCGCCCTGGCCCCCCCCCTGGCCCCCGCCCTGGCCCCCGCCCTGGCCCCCCCCCGGGGACTCTACTTTACCTGCAGGGACACCAGAGGAACAGCTGCTTCTCTGTTCTGGTAAAGATCGTGCTGCTGCTGGTGTGTGTGCGAGGGCCTACCCAGCTTTAGCTTCAGGATGTTGTACTGGTCCTTGTGCTGCAGGATCTGTGCTTGTTGCTGGGTTACGGTGGTTTCCAGGGTGTCGCTCCGGGCTGCCAGCGTCCCCACCTGCTCCCTCAGCTCCTGGATCTGGGCGTCCTGGAGAACAGCAAGGGGCTACTGTAAGTGTGTGGCCCACCTGTTCCCTGGTCAGCTCCTTGTACTGGGTAACGATGCTGTCATGCTGCTCCACAGTGCTGTGTGTGGGTGTGTGTGTGTGGGTGTGTGGCCCACCTGTTCCCTGATCAGCTCCTTGTACTGGGTAACGATGCTGTCATGCTGCTCCAGAGTCTTCTTCACCTCCTCTTCCTTCTTCTCCTCCTCACTGGACTTGTGCACCGCTTTAGTAATCACGCCTGAGCAAGACAGGAAGGAACACACGTGACCACAACACGGAAAGAACAGACTAAAGACAGTGTGTGTTTGTGTGTCTGCATGTGAGTGTGTATGAGTATCTGTGTGTGTGTATCTGTGTGTGTGTGTGCATGTCTGACCCTCCAGCTCCTTGACCAGCTTGGTGAACTCGTGGTCGAACAGCATGTGATCCTGGGAGGGGAAGGTAGGCTGTGGACGCTGGGCAGCACGGGAGTACAGCTCATGTTTGGTGATGAAGCCCAACTTCTCCACAAAGTTCTCCTTCCCAATACGCTTCTCTATCAGCTGTTTCAGCTTCTCCCTGGAGGGGGGAGAGAGGAGAGAGACGGAGAGAGAGGGGGGGAGAGGGGGGAGAGAGGGGGAGGAGGAGAGGCAACTGAGTGGAATGACATGTTTTCAGTCTCAAGAGTGGTCTTCCATTTGATGCTACTGTTACTGACAGAGACACAGAGAGACAGAAAGAGAGAGAGAGACAGAGAGAGACCAACAGAGAGAGACCAACAGGGAGAGACCAACAGAGAGAGACCAACAGGGAGAGACCAACAGAGAGACCAACAGAGAGACCAACAGAGACAGACTAACAGAGAGACCAACAGAGAGAGACCAACAGAGAGAGACCAGAGAGAGACCAACAGAGAGAGACAGAAAGAGAGAGACAGAAAGAGAGAGAGACAGAGAGACCAACAGAGAGAGACAGAAAGAGAGAGAGACAGAGAGAGACCAACAGAGAGAGACCAACAGAGAGAGCAAGACAGGAGGAGAGTGCCTGTGAGCCTCCCTACTTGCTGTAGTTCTCCAGGGAGTTGTCGTTGTAGTAGATGCAGATCCCAAGCAACAGAGCACACAGCCCCTGCACCAGCCTCTCCTCCTCCCCCAGGTTCTCTGAGATCTGACCCGTCAGCTGCAGGGGGCCGGGTCAAGGGTCACACGCTGCGTTCCGTGGTCGCCCAGGGAGACGGACTAGACTGGGCGGCAGTTTGGAACTTTTAAATGAATTTTCTAAAACCCATGTTAAAAGCCATCTTCATCTTCTGCCTACAAATACACTGTCTACAGAAAATGAACAACATTTAACTTTAGTTTATTTTTTACAATATCTGTGTTAAATGAGTGTTGATGGGTCTGCCTGAACACCCAGGTGAAGAGAGAGAGAGAGTCTGGGGTAACTGTTGTTGCCAAGGATACGAAGGGGATGTTGTCCTGGTTGTGCAGGAAGTGTGTGACAGCAATGGGACAGCTGCTGATCCAGGTACACAACAGCATGAGGAGCCCCACCCTGGTCTGGGCCTTGCTGCCCTGCACACACACACACACACACACGCACACACACACACACGCACACACACACACACACACACACACACACACACACACACGTGCACGCACGCGCACACGCACGCACACACACACAAAATAGTTACAGATAAAAACATATCAGGGTCTGATCAATTCCTTAACAGAGCCAGATTCATGTGTCTGATCAACTCCTGAACAGAGAGCCAGATTCATGTGTCTGATCAACTCCTGAACAGAGAGCCAGATTCATGTGTCTGAACAATGCCTGAACAGAGAACCAGATTCATGTGTCTGAACAACTCCTGAAGTCAGATTCATGGTTCTGGACAACTCCTGAACAGTCAGATTCATGTGTCTGAACAAGGATTGTTCAGATTAGTCAGGAATTCGATTTAAGCGTACTCAATATCCCAATTGTAACAGCATTGCTTTCAATGAATAGAATGCATCTGTGTTCAAATGAGAAGATTCGTTACGAAGTCAGATCGGGTTATTTTGATCTGAATGAGTAATCGGCCAACAAAATGAATAATTAAAATAAAACAATGAAAAAAGTTCCAGGTAGAATTATGTGTAAGCATATTAAATTTAAGTCCAGGTCAATAAAGAACAACCACATCAATGTTGTTGGAATATATTTCCTAAGTGAATTTGCTGTGGGTGAAACAAATAAAAGCATCTGATCTGATGGTCATCAGCCCTCCTATGACAGGTCAGACTGACAGCAAACTCAGGTTAGAGGCGGGAAAAACATGGTATGTTTTTAAAACAGCAACACTCCAAACACACCAGAAATTAATAAAGTTATAAAAAAGAAAACCTCCGGTGCTAAAATTAATTATAAAATAAATGAAATATGCAAATGAGGTTAACTACGGTAGTGTCACCATGCAGTAATGAAGTATATTATGTGAATTAGTATCTTATAAAACAACTGAACTGTTAATATTAGAGATTCAGAGTAGCAGCTGTTCAGGGTTGACACAAGAAAGCGGTATTTGGACATTTGAAAATACTTTTCTAAACAAACCAGTAAGACAACTGTACTACGTCTACAAGAATAAAACCGCCAAATAAAAACGTAATCTTGTCCAACAAGACATGCAAAGCTGAAGCCGTATTTATGATATGAACACTATGGAACTGGCAAAGGATGGCAACCAAAAAAAGATTGTTGCTCAGCCAAACCATAATACTGAACAGGTGACAAAAACATGTCATGCGTTGTCATGGGGATAACTGGGGGCCACTTGGATTATGGGCTGGTCTGACGCTTCAATAATCACAACCGCTACATTTATCCACCAATGAAATGAATAAATGAGCAGCTGCTTAGTGACGAACAAACAGAGCGTAGCACAAGTGCAGCTCATCACCCAGAATCAGCTGGGATCTGATTCAGCAATAAACTGAACATCAACTGGAACAGGAAGGGTGCATAACTGAAGTGTCTACTGCAACACCAGCTTCTGGATCAGTTGGGGTTGTAGTTCAAGGTGGACAGGGCAGCGCTGAGGGAAGGATGACACAGGTGGTGCTTACACAACCCCGCTCTGGTCAAACTAAGGTACCAGAGTCAGATAGCATCTGTCACAAAGGTACCAGAGTCAGATAGCATCTGTCACACAGGTACCAGAGTCAGATAGCATCTGTCTAAAACACTGAAAGCCTTCCCTAGTCCACAACAGCATCTTTTAAGACCTGAATGAATCATCAGAAAGGTACTAGTAGTGACACTACTTTTAAATGTACTTTTGTAAATCGTATTTAGTGTCCGTTCACTAGTGTGTGGGGGAAAAGGTGTTTTGATGTATACCCCTCTCAGTCAAAAAGAAAGAACTAAAATGGTCTTGTTCCAGAATGGAGGCATGGATGGTGGATGCAGGGATGGGATATCTGCATTCTAACAAACCACAAAGGAATCACCTTTTCAGATTTCGTCTCCAATGATGACGTAATGCAAAACAAAACACACACAAAATAAAACAACAGAAAACATTTGATAGGAGAGACAGAAACCTGAAAAGGGAAAGAAAGAGTGATAACAGATATTAATTTGAACGTCATATTTTTCAGGCTCGGGTGAGATTTGATTGGAGTATTATTTGTTATGCGTGTTCATTCTTGAGATCCCCTCTGACAGCACTGCCACCTAGAGGACAGGAGGAGGAACAACCACTGGGACCATATTAGGACCACTCCCCCCAAAATAAGCCACTTCCACCATCCGAAGGTCTGTAAAAACAAACTTCCTTTCTCCCTTTCTCCGAGGAACCACTGATCTGAAATGAAAAGCCTGGATTCAGCAGCAGAGCTCTGCACCTGGTAAAGCTCTGCACCTGGTAGAGCTCTGCACCTGGTAGAGTTCTGCACCTGGTGTCTCATGTTGGATCAGGAAACCTTTAGGAGAGGAAGGAGGGAGGGAGGGGCTCTAGACTATCCAGCCCTTCCATTCTAGCCCTCTCCAGAACAGTCCAACCCCCGAAAGACCAGCTCTTATGATCAAAGGTCAGTTTAGGGTGTCGTAGGTCAGGGGTCAAAGCAGTACCTGACAGGAAGATGTAAGCCAACACAAAAGAAGCCAGTGGGAGGGGGGGGGACACCAGCCCCCTTTAGAAGTAGAAGAACTAAGGAGGGGGGAGGGCGGGGGGAGAGACCAGCCCCCTTTAGAAGTAGAAGAACTAGGGAGGGGGGGGGGGGAGAGACCAGCCCCCTTTAGAAGTAGAAGAACTAGGGAGGGGAGAGAGAGAGACCAGCCCCCTTTAGAAGTAGAAGAACTAGGGAGGGGGAGAGAGAGAGACCAGCCCCCTTTAGAAGTAGAAGAACTAGGGAGGGGGGGGGGGGGAGAGACCAGCCCCCTTTAGAAGTAGAAGAACTAGGGAGGGGGAGAGAGAGAGACCAGCCCCCTTTAGAAGTAGAAGAACTAGGGAGGGGGAGAGAGAGAGACCAGCCCCCTTTAGAAGTAGAAGAACTAGGGAGGGGGAGAGAGAGAGACCAGCCCCCTTTAGAAGTAGAAGAACTAGGGAGGGGGAGAGAGAGAGACCAGCCCCCTTTAGAAGTAGAAGAACTAGGGAGGGGGAGAGAGAGAGACCAGCCCCCTTTAGAAGTAGAAGAACTAGGGAGGGGGAGAGAGAGAGACCAGCCCCCTTTAGAAGTAGAAGAACTAGGGAGGGGGAGAGAGAGAGACCAGCCCCCTTTAGAAGTAGAAGAACTAGGGAGGGGGGGGGGGGAGAGACCAGCCCCCTTTAGAAGTAGAAGAACTAGGGAGGGGGAGAGAGAGAGACCAGCCCCCTTTAGAAGTAGAAGAACTAGGGAGGGGGAGAGAGAGAGACCAGCCCCCTTTAGAAGTAGAAGAACTAGGGAGGGGGAGAGAGAGAGACCAGCCCCCTTTAGAAGTAGAAGAACTAGGGAGGGGGAGAGAGAGAGACCAGCCCCCTTTAGAAGTAGAAGAACTAGGGAGGGGGAGAGAGAGAGACCAGCCCCCTTTAGAAGTAGAAGAACTAGGGAGGGGGAGAGAGAGAGACCAGCCCCCTTTAGAAGTAGAAGAACTAGGGAGGGGGAGAGAGAGAGACCAGCCCCCTTTAGAAGTAGAAGAACTAGGGAGGGGGAGAGAGAGAGACCAGCCCCCTTTAGAAGTAGAAGAACTAGGGAGGGGGAGAGAGAGAGACCAGCCCCCTTTAGAAGTAGAAGAACTAGGGAGGGGGAGAGAGAGAGACCAGCCCCCTTTAGAAGTAGAAGAACTAGGGAGGGGGAGAGAGAGAGACCAGCCCCCTTTAGAAGTAGAAGAACTAGGGAGGGGGAGAGAGAGAGACCAGCCCCCTTTAGAAGTAGAAGAACTAGGGAGGGGGAGAGAGAGAGACCAGCCCCCTTTAGAAGTAGAAGAACTAGGGAGGGGGAGAGAGAGAGACCAGCCCCCTTTAGAAGTAGAAGAACTAGGGAGGGGGAGAGAGAGAGACCAGCCCCCTTTAGAAGTAGAAGAACTAGGGAGGGGGGGGGGGGGAGAGACCCTTGCTGCTGCTTGCTGATGATAGTGCCAAGCCAAACCCTAACCCAAACCATGACAGCTGCTGCCCACACTCTACTCACCCTCCTGTTGATCTTATCACCCTGCAAAACCACAACATTGAGATGACACACTGCTTAACGTTCACACACACACACAGCACATGACGATGTTTGTTTCACAAATCACGGTGATGTGACCTAGTGTATTTTCACGGAGTACAGACATCCTTATAGCAGGTTAGCACGTTAGCATGTATGTACATCCAATCTTTTATAGCGTAACCATTCACCTAGCACACTGCTAGCTCGCTACCGCAGAATTGACTGACTCATAAGACTCGCTAATTGCAACACCAACACTGTTTTCAATTGTGTCTCCTCCAATTTCACTCCCTTTAACTAAGACTTGAAATTTGCCAAAGGTTGTTAGCCTAGTCGAGCCCAGCCTAGCCTGTAGCATACCTGTCTAGCATACCTGAGATCAGCTTAGCCTAGCCTGTCCCACACCTAGCCTGGCGTTAGCGTAGGGAGCGTACCTGTGAGAGGATGTTGGTGCACTGCTGCAGCAGGGACACGGGGGGCTTCCCCATGCTGGTGGCCAGCTGCACACGCAGCAGCTGCTCCTTCTGGGGCAGGTTGTCCTGGAGGGCGTGAGCCAGGGCCACTGCAGCACACCAGTTAGACAGGGAGTCTGCAGAGAACAGACCCCCACACAGCAGCTGGCCGGCCGAGATAGAGTTGGCTGGAGAGAGGGAGGAGAGGGGGAGGAGCTGGCAGCTGCACATTCTATGCTTTACTAAAATAGTAAAGACCAGTATTGTGTGTGTGTACACAGGTAAGTCCAGTATGGCATGTCTGACTGTGTCTGACTTTGTCTGACTGTGTGTGTCTCACTGTCGATGGTGGAGGGTAGCAGGGTGGACACGATCTCTCCCTGGCCCTTCTGGTTCCTGTACAGGAAACACTGGAAGCAGTAGAGAACAGCACAGCGCAACACAAATGGCTGCCGCTCGTTCACCATGGACATGAGGAGCACCACGATGGCTGGTCTGGAGCAGGGGGGAGGAGGGAAGAGGGGGGGGAGGGAAGAGGGGGGGGAGGGAAGAGGGGGGGAGGGAAGAGGGGGGGGGAGAGGGGGGGAGGGAAGAGGGGGGGGGGGGAGGGAAGAGGGGGGGGGGAGGAAAGAGGGGAGGGGGTTAAAAGCAGATTCCAAAATTTTTGGGAAAGTGAACACACACACACACACACACACACACTAGGGCTGGGCGATATATCGAATATTAGCGATAATATCGCAATAATTTTTACGACGGTGTAAAATGTGCAAATATTGCTAATATTGAATATTTCAAATTCAAGCATACTTTCCCAAACAACGCTGCTGAATGTCCAATATTCCGTCCCCTTTTTGTCTTGTGGTGTATTCCCGCACAACATACATGAGGTGGGGGAGGGTCTTATTTATTTTTTTACTGCTTGAATTTGCACTACACATTTGGTACTTTGTAACAATAGCTGTTCTATCTAAGTTGATTTTGTTGTTTTCTAATGGGGGCAAAAGAAAATCATAATTGGTATTATAAAAAAAAATTACAATTTCGAGATATCAATTTTTTAGATATATCGCCCAGCCCTAATACACACGCACACAACTCACCTGGGAGGATTGGAGGGGGCGTTAACAGACGCAAAGTAGTCCTGGTTGGTCTGAGAACCCCGGATCACCTCCGATACAGTGTTAATGGTCTGAGAGAGGGGAGGGGGAGAGACAGAGGGGGGGGGAGAGACAGAGGGGGGGGGGGAGAGACAGAGAGAGACACAGAGACAGAGACAGACACACAGAGACAGAGAGAGAGAGACAGAGACAGAGACAGAGAGAGAGAGAGAGAGAGAGAGAGAGAGAGAGAGAGAGAGAGAGAGAGAGAGAGAGAGAGAGAGAGACAGAGAGAGAATAAGGGGGAGGAGAGCGAGAGGAGGAACGGAGATGGAAGGAGAGAGAAAGGGACCGGAAAGAAAGAGAGTGAAGGTGGGAGAGTTTGACACAGGAAAACTCTTCATTATTTTAATGAGCAGCAATGTCCAGTAACCCTGGGATGAGGGAGGGATGAGGGGGGGGAAGAGGGGAAGAGGAAGGGATGAGGAAGGGCGTTACCTCGGTGAGGATGTCAGCAGGAACGCCAGTAGCCATGAGGATGGTGCAGAGCTGCTGCAGGAGACCACACTGGAACATAGACCTCTGACAGCTGGACGTAGCTCCAGGAGGGTTCACTGGAGACACCATCACCCTGACCAGCTGTGGGGGAGAGAGAGGGGTCAGTACAGGGGACAGGAGTAGGGATGTCACGAGAACCGATACTTACGGTACCTTCCGATGCTAAAATAACAAAACACCGATGATGCCCATTTTTTTGAAGCACCGTAAGTACCGTGAGCGCCGATGCCAGATGTTAGCATCGATGCTGCGCCTTCAGGAGTGTTCCAGTCGACGTTTACATTAAGAAAAACAAGATAACAACTGCTGCTTTAGCGATCGCCCCGCTTCGACTTGTTGACAAGAAAGGCAAAGAAAGTTGTTTGCGTTTGAGGCAGATGACCGTGACGTTATAATTAATCCGCAGAATCCATTATGCAAAAAATGCTACCGCAGTCTTCAGACCAAGGGGGAATACTTCCAATTTAGCTAAGCACCTGAAAGATCGTCATCTGGATTTGTTTAAAGAATTCAAGGCAAGTTCTGATTTAGTTCCAGAAGAGGCGCAGCACCGATGCTAACATCTGGCATCATACAAAATAAATCAATGTTCGTTGAAGTCGCGGCGAAATTCTGAATACATCCAAAGAATGCTCTTTTTCTGTTTGTTTAATCTGTCATACTAAAATACACGTTACATGATGTTTGAGATGGTGGGCACGTGTGTTACAATGGCTTATGTACATAGTTTAGGTTAGCTGTAGTTTTAACGTTAGCCCATAGCTTAGAAGGTAAACTCATGTCATGTTCATCTTGTTAGCTGAATGGCTTAATTGCACTTTATTATGTTGTGCTATGCTGTATTGCACATGTTTTGTATGTCTTTGTAGGACATTTTGCTATTTTTCAAATATTTTAAAGAAGTTCATGGTTCAAGTAGCCTACATGGAATCTTAAGACAATCCTCTTTTTTTTACCATGGTATTGAAATTGGCATCGAGAATCGTGTTATTTTAATAGTATTGGCACCGACTACTGAATTTTTGGTATCGTAACACCCCTAGACAGGAGGGAGGGAGGGAGGGAGGGAGCATACCTGCAGCATGAGGTGCAGGTTGGTGACCTTCTGGGCTGACCAGCCGGAGTTGTCGTCTCCCACCTCGAACCACGGCTTCATCTTCTGGATGTACGAGCCCTCCTTGAAGAAGTTCTGGTTGGAGCTGTTGTTCTTCAGCAGGTTGACCAGCAAGAGCAGACAATCCTCCACCACTATACCTGGGGGGGGGGGGGGGGACAGGAGTGTACAGGAGTCCTGGGTGACCCTCTCATATTCATACCCTCTCATACTCATGTCATCAGTGTGTTTAGTGGGTCTGAACCTCCGTCGCTGCTGCCCTCCTCTGTGATGATGTCCAGGAGCCTCTCAAACGCATTCTCAAACGCTACGATCTTCTGGATGGCTGCGTTTCCCTTAGTCAGCTGCTGCAGCAACAGCAGACCCTGGAGAGAGATGAGACAGGAGGGGAGGGAATGTGGAAAGTCAGTATTTCCTGTGTGCTTATGTTAATCATCATCAGCTACTGCCTCATTTGTCTTATCAAGTTTTTCTTCCTTCCTTTGTCTACAGTGTGTGTTCCCATGGTAACCTGTGTTGTGACTCACGTCGTTGCGGATGACCTCTCTGGAGTCAGCCAGCAGATCCATGAGCCTGGACACACCTGGGGGCAGGACACATCACACAAGACATGATGGGGGGGGGACTGACTAGGAAGACTCCCTGGGTGTGTGTGTGTGTGTCTCACCCATAGGGCTGACCAGGAAGACTCCCTCGGTGTGTGTGTGTGTGTCTCACCCATAGGGCTGACCAGGATGACTCCCTGCGTCTGGGTTCTCTGGTTCTTCAGCAGAGCCGTCAGCAACTTCACACCAGGCCAGCGGACGTGGAAGTCAAACTCCTACACACACACATGCACAGATACACACACACACACACACAAACCAGATAATTTGGTTAGGAGAGTGATAACATTTCCTATGGGTCCAGATACAGGAAACAACTGTGCGTGTGTGTGTGTGAGCAAGTGTGTGCATGTGGTGTGTGCGTATGTGTGCGTATGTGTGTGTGGTGTGTGTGTGTGCGTGTGACAGTACCTCCAGCAGAGCCAGTAGCAGGGTGACGTTCTCAGGGTCCTGGATGAACTTGTCTGTAAACAGAACCCCCATGTCTTCTGCCTGCTTCTGAGCACTCTCATCTGAACACACACACACCCAGGGTTACTAACACACACCCAGGGTTACTAACACACACCCAGGGTTACTAACACACACCCAGGGTTACTAACACACACCCAGGGTTACTAACACACACCCAGGGTTACTAACACACACCCAGGGTTACTAACACACACCCAGGGGTAACAGGTGTGTGTGTGGGGTTATTCTCAGTATTAGTCTTTTCCTTCTAACTGGAGAGAAGCCCACCCTGCAGCAGGCCAGGAGGGGGCGACGGAGAGTCACAGAATAGCAGGACAACCTGTTTACTTGTTTAATAGCAAACTAGCTAACACCATCTCTCCTGCACCACAGGCAGCTAGACATGACCCAGGAAGCCTGGGGAGAACCCTCCCAGTGGTCGACAGGAAGAACATTCCTAGATACAGGATAACACCAGGCTAGAGAGAGAACCTCACCATGACAGAACACTGTACACCAGAGGGGGGGGGGGGGGGCAACAGATATTTAGCAGTGTGAAGAGGTGTAGCATGGTTACCAGGTTAGATTGGTTACCAGGTTACAATGAGCATGAGCACAACATCAACAAAACCACCAAGCTGTCAGTTCACCCGTACAAACATGGCTGAACAAAGAAGCATTTCAGTCAAGTTAGTCAGTTTGAGCTTACTTCCTCAGAGGTGAGGAAGTTAGCTTGTTAAGAGGTGAGCAAGTTGGCTAGTTAGAGGTGAGCAAGTTAGCAAGAGGTGAGCTAACTAGTTAAGAGGCAAGCTAGTTAGCTAGTTAGTTGCACCGCCAGTGAGATCTGGTTGTGTTTACAAACCAGGGTGCTACTAACCAGGCACAGACTTATGCTTCCCTGAGGCAGGGACAGGGGCAGCGGCATCTGCAAGGCAGGGGGGGGGGGGGGGGGGGGGTTACTTAGGGGTGGTGGGGGTGGGGGAGGCCTCACCCCACACACACACCCCTACCCAGAAAACCATGCACTCCACTTACTCCCAGGGAGGGTGTATCGCCAGCTGAACAGAAACCTGAACACCTAGAACATGCTTTTACAGAGTTGAAGAAACATTGGTAAAGATCTTCCAGCGTAGCAGACAAGCATGTAGATACTGTCCACACCCCCACACCCCCCCCCCCCCTCCCCCAAGGACAGAGGGAAAACAGCTCTCAACACAGCCAGCTAAGTCGCTAGCATGCGTTGCTAGCGCTGACATGAAAGGGTGACATCAAACACAAAACAACGGTTTTACCTTCGGATTCATCTGCGGGGTTAAAACATGGAAGAGAGGAAGAGAAGAGAGGGTCATCAGACACTCGTAAAGAAAGGAGGTTTCGATTAGAGGACTGACGGCCTAACACATGCTACAGACAGGAACCATGACAGCTGGCGTCCATCAACACGCTGGAGACACTGTCCTGTGTTCCATGTTCAAAACACACAGCAGGTGGTACAAGTGTAAAGGCCAGGCTACTCTGAGACGTGTTGGAGCGGCTGAGGAGAAGAGCAGATACCTTGTTCTTCCTCTTCGTCGTTGCAGATGATGTTGTAGAGAGTGTCCAGAGCGTAGCCCAGGATATCAGAATCAGACCTGGAGGAGGTACAGAACACACCCGGGTCAGAACACACCCGGGTCAGAACACTCCCGGGTCAGAACACTCCCGGGTCAGAACACACCTGGGTCAAAACACGCCTGGGTCAGAACACGCCAGGGTCAGAACACGCCCGGGTCAGAACACGCCCGGGTCAGAACACGCCAGGGTCAGAACACACCTGGGTCAGAACACTCCCGGGTCAGAACACTCCCGGGTCAGAACACATCCGGATCAGAACACATCCGGGCTAGAACCCCCCACTTCTATATGACGGTGTTAATACCACAAGGCCTTGTGGCCTAGGGATGAAAGGAATAATAACACACACGGAACGCCTCCCACCTCCCGCCTCACACACACACACATGTACCTGTCTGTTTGCAGTATATGAACCAGATGTTCCATGGCCTGGGTTCCAACATCCAGGCGATATTTCTACACAACAAACAAACAAAAACTATAAACACAGTTCTTGAAAACAAATATATAAATCAGGCTTTTAGTAAACCTGACTGTGTAGAAAAGATGCTGGTGATCTTCTCATGTTTTTATGTTATGTCTCTGATCTGACAAGGCCAACCTGAATGTTTATGTGAGGTCATCATGACGGATGACACACACACACACCTTTGATCAAAAGCAACATACAAGGAGAGATCTGAAGCTGTGATCTGCAGTGAGAGCACTCAGAGCACAGAGCAGACACTAACAGGTTAGGGAGAGCACTCAGAGCACAGAGCAGACACTAACAGGTTAGGGAGAGCACAGAGCAGACACTAACAGGTTAGGGAGAGCACAGAGCAGACACTAACAGGTTAGGGAGAGCACTCAGAGCACAGAGCAGACACTAACAGGTTAGGGAGAGCACTCAGAGCACAGAGCAGACACTAACAGGTTAGGGAGAGCACTCAGAGCACAGAGCAGACACTAACAGGTTAGGGAGAGCACTCAGAGCACAGAGCAGACACTAACAGGTTAGGGAGAGCACTCAGAGCACAGAGCAGACACTAACAGGTTAGGGAGAGCACAGAGCAGACACTAACAGGTTAGGGAGAGCACAGAGCAGACACTAACAGGTTAGGGAGAGCACAGAGCAGACACTAACAGGTTAGGGAGAGCACTCAGAGCACAGAGCAGACACTAACAGGTTAGGGAGAGCACTCAGAGCACAGAGCAGACACTAACAGGTTAGGGAGAGCACAGAGCAGACACTAACAGGTTAGGGAGAGCACAGAGCAGACACTAACAGGTTAGGGAGAGCACAGAGCAGACACTAACAGGTTAGGGAGAGCACTCAGAGCACAGAGCAGACACTAACAGGTTAGGGAGAGCACTCAGAGCACAGAGCAGACACTAACAGGTTAGGGAGAGCACAGAGCAGACACTAACAGGTTAGGGAGAGCACAGAGCAGACACTAACAGGTTAGGGAGAGCACAGAGCAGACACTAACAGGTTAGGGAGAGCACAGAGCAGACACTAACAGGTTAGGGAGAGCACTCAGAGCACAGAGCAGACACTAACAGGTTAGGGAGAGCCCACAGAGCAGACACTAACAGGTTAGGGAGAGCACTCAGAGCACAGAGCAGACACTAACAGGTTAGGGAGAACACTCGTAGCAGGTGTGGGACGTGACAGGAATCACCTTAGAGAGAGACTTGAGGGCACGGACCGCGTCACGCCGATCCTCCAGGAGGGTGGACGACGCCACGCGATCACACAGCTTCTGGATCTGTCCAATCAGAGTACAGTGATGATAGGTGTGATGGTGGTTAAGCTATCTGATAACATGGTAACACGTTAAAATAATATAATGGTAACCTAACACAAAGCTTAATAGTTACTAGTTATCTGGTAACTGAGGACTTGGGTTTAGGTATCCAGTAACATAGTAACACTACTAATCTATTCATTTGGCATATGCTCTTATAAGCTATACCCATCCGCTTGTTCTACCACTGTGCTATACCAATCGAAGGAGCAAATTGATTGCTAATCATGCTCCTATCTGTTGTCCGTTGTTAAATCAAACCATCATATTGCTGTGGTGATCGACTGGATGCCATTAGTGAACTGGCTTAACCCACTCAGCCAGGCTTGTCAGGAAAACTTCATGTAGGTGTTTATCAACAGACTAGAACAATGGCGGTAAACAGCAGTGATACTGATGTCATCGGCTTCCTATCAGGGGAACGGAACATGTTTTAAGCAAGAATGCTATTCTCATTTCCCTTTCAATAGTCCGTCCAGTTTCTCTACCCGAATCGAGCTTGGAATGGCATCTTAATTGCTTTCTCGTGCTGTGTGCCAGAGAGAGATGCTGTCACTGTCAATCAGACTCTCCCTTTCTGTCTGCACGAGGGGAATGTCTGTACGGAGATCGGCCTTCAATGGATCGAATGACTTCCATCAACATGGGACTGCTGACTGGAAATGCGATGATAATGGTAGAATGGATGTAGCAGGATTGTTGTCAGATATGATTAACAGGGAGGCAAAGACTGGGCTTCATTCAGAGATGAAACGTTTGCAGAAATAACATCCCGCTGCCAGGACTGCTACCCCGTCAAGACCAGTGGGTGTGTTTCTGGCTAGTTGAATTAGCACGCTAACGTTGAGCTTTTCTCTTCTCAAAAACGCTGAAGTTGCACTGACAAAGCCGGCCAGGAACAGGTCACATCCGTCCAATTGTTCGTCCTCTATATTAGACTAAAAACAAGACAAGTTGAGCTGCGTAGCCAACCGGCTACTGCAAATGCTAGCTCGCTGGCTAGCCAAGTGTGTAAGTGACTGGTTGATTAGTTAACTCTCAGTCTAGCTAACTAGCTACTAAGATAGCCGGGGTGGTCTTAAAGGTTCCAGATGATTGAGACACCTCTGTGCGCCGGCGAAGCAGGTGTCAGCCTTGTCACAAGGGGGCCTCCAAACCAACCTGACCACATCTAACATTCGCTCAGACGCGTTCCACATTAACCCGGCTGTTTTCTGTGGTGTATTTGGAAGCTAGCTGGTTTAGCTCACGGTGTTTGTTTGTAGGAATGCTCACCGTCTCCGCTCCCGTAGGTTGGGGCCCGGCGGGTTGCCCCCCCATCACTCCCCTCAAGAAATTCATCTTACCCGACGTCCTCTTGTTGTCTTGTTCAAAGCTCCAACCGTCTCACAGAAACGTATTGGTGTTTTTTTATGGTTGTGGGCTTAATGTGGTTAGGTTAAAAGCGGTACAGTGTTGATTTTTAACACTGTTACACTAGAACCTGCTAGCTAGACCAATCCCGGAACTTCACGCAGGATAGTTTTTTTTACCCGTTGTGCGCACGCGCAACGACGTGGCGCTACGTGGCTGATCAGGGGACAAGTGAGTGTGTTCCTTAAAGGGCACGGGCATTCAACACCATTACTATGGAGTGAGATATGTCTCAATATGATTTGTCAATGCAAGTACCATGATCCACAAATGTCCCATAATTTACAAATGTGTTTTGCAAACCACAAAAACAAAATTCCTAATCGTGACTTATAAGTTGCATTTACATAAATGTTCTATGATTTTACATTACATTCACATGTATTCATTTAGCAGACGCTTTTATGCAAAGCGACTTCCAAGAGAGAACTTTACAAAGGTGCATAGGTCAATGATCATGAACAACGAGACAGCCCCAAAAACATTGTGGGTTGCCAAAAAATGAAGCATACATTGTGAAAAGCAAATAAGTGCCAATGGGAAGAAACATAAGAGCATGTAGTTAAACAAGTTACAACAAAACAACATGAACCTCAAAAGTGCAAGACTGTACCTGTAGGAAAGCAAGCAACAATAATATAATTTACAGTGAGTGCAAGAAGTTAAATCAGTTACAACCAACAAGAGCAACAAGTCCCTCAATAAGAGCAATTGTTTTCATGGAGGAAACTAACATCAGGTTCAGCGAATCATTCCTAAGTATCGTTGGACTCCCAGAACAAGTGCGTTTTGAGCCAGTCAGTGTCTCTGATGGAGGTGGGGAGCTGGTTCCACCACTGGGGGGCCAGACAGTCAGTGTCTCTGATGGAGGTGGGGAGCTGGTTCCACCACTGGGGGGCCAGACAGTGTCTCTGATGGAGTTGGGGAGCTGGTTCCACCACTGGGGGGCCAGACAGTGTCTCTGATGGAGGTGGGGAGCTGGTTCCACCACTGGGGGGCCAGGCAGGCAGGAGCGGTTCTACACGGCCTGGCTCTAGCCGTTTGTATGATTTTAATGTAAAGCAAAATTAAAGTACTTATTGTTTAAATATCATTTGTTTCCGTTTTTTTATGTGCCCCTCTGATTAAACACTGGCCCCTCCTTGCCCCCCCCCTCCCTTCTTTCATTTCAGGAAATGAAAGAAGGCTTGCAGTTACAATAAACAATAGGCCCATTGATCCTGCCACCAAATACAGTTCAAAACTAAAGTAAGGAGCCTTGCTTGAAAATGTAAGAAGAAAGTACAGATATTTCTGTAAAAAATGTAAGGAGTGAAAGTAAAAAATTGTCTGAAAAATAAATAGTGAAGAAAGGTCCGATATTATGACAGCTGTCATTTAACTTCAATAGCAAAAGTAGGCCTAGGGCAATCGAGCCTTAATGCAAGATTTTCCCTTTTAAGGAAGCAAATCAATTACATAATGTTTTGTTTGTTCTTAAACAATTTGAGCTTAAAAATTTCAAGCCAAAACAATTCGAGGCTATCAAATTCGAACCGTACAATTTCGAGCCGAAAAATTTAGATCTTAAAAATGTTCAGATTGTTACATCCGGGATACCAAGGATAGGTAGAGCAATCGAGCCTTAATACAAGATTTGATCACATCGGTCTCACCGAGGCATGGTTGTTAACCCTGGTAGTCATTATGCGTTTTCTCTTCTCTATTGCTCCATTGCTCTACCTATCCTTGGTATCCCGTGTTACAATGTTACAATCTGAACATTTTTAAGTCAACATTTTTCGGCTCGAATTTCATAGGCTCGAATTCTTTAGGCAAATTTCTTTTTGGCTTGAATTTTTTAAGATCGATTTTTTTTCACTCGAATTTTTTAACCTCCAATTTTTTTAACATGTAATTAAAAATTCGATTTGGCTCAAATTTGAGCAACCTGAATTTTATTTCAGGTTGCCATCAGAGGGCCCCCAAGAGTGTATGAAATTACAGCTTAATAAAAAGATTATAGATATACACAGTGTCACCGAGGGGCCCCCAAATCAATTCCGCTTAAGGCCCCATAAAGGCTTGGGCCGGCCTTGCCCACATACATCAAACAGTTACACCTGCCTTTCTCCCTTTTAGTTTGACATTTGATTTATTCACCAGACACTAGCTATATGACCCCTCTTGTAAAGCCATCTGGTGTTTTTTCAGTCTAGCCTAAAGGACAGGCCTCTTTAGTGAAACTGTTCAGTATTCAGTCAATGCACTGTCTGATGACCTTCCCCACACTTAGACACAACACATACAGTCTCTTTCCCTTACACACACACACTAAACACGGACACAGAGAAACTGTTAATTTAATCATCTTGGAACTCTTATCTTTGAATTTCTACAAATGTAGCTGTTTAATAACCTCACACCAGTGCAGTGTGTGTTTTCATATAAAGCGTGGACGTGGTTCGTCACCCAAAAAACGGTTTCATGATAACACACAGGCTTCACTCGTCTGGTCTGTTATAGGCCTACTGGCCCATTCCTCTGTGAGGAGGTAATTATACAGAGCCAAGACAACTTGTTAAAACAGCTCTTTTTCTGAGTCAGACTGCAGAGAAAAAACAATAGAATGTGCTGAAACAGATTTTGAGTAATTAGATGATGAGACAAAACAGATCCACTCCCTGGTTTAAAAAGTCGCAGCCAGGACAGATTCTGGAACATTTCTCTGCTAATGGCGCCAAGGCTAACTAGTCACCTCCTTTGCCTTGTGATACTATCTCAGCTAGCACATCCTTCAGGTAGGTCCATTCAGGCTATCAAATAAATTAATAGGTTTCTAAAGATATATATATATATATTTAATGATGATCCATGTATAGAGTGATCTGGGAGCAAAGTTATCTTTTGAGTGTTGGTTTCATGCTTTATTATACCGTAGTTAGCGTAAACGCGACTAAAAGATCCCAGGTTTCCTGGTTCTTGTCCCACCAGATGAGGCGTCGCTGCCGGATAAAACATCTGCTCCCAGAGTAGACGTGCATCCACATGAGGGACATGGTAAGAGTCTTTGGTCCCCCTTGGCTGGTGGGGGTAGGGCCTGTAGGGCACCTGTTGGAACAGATAATGACCCCAGTTGAATGTTTGTGGGTGGTTGAACAATCCAAAATACCTCAAGTAGTCCCACAATGACAAGTGTAGGCAAGGCTGCAATATACTGACAGTCAAATCAATGTCAATAAAATCACAGTTGTATTTTTCCTGTTTTTCACAGAGACGGGATACAACCGTGATGACTCCCCTTGTCAGATTATATCTGTCACTGAAGACCCCGTGACCCCACCTGCCCCAGCCACCACCGACCAACCCGATGAGACCACAGACCAGGATGCCCGGCCTCTCGGTCCTCCTCATCCCCCATTGGTCCCGTACCGGACTGTCATCCCCTGGAGGCCCAACGTCGGAGGAGGATGGGCGAGTGCCAACGGTTTCCCCCGCTCCCCAGCGTGGTTCTTCGGGCCGCAGGGGAACGCTCGCTTCCATCCTGCCGCGTTCCCGCTGCCGGGGAACGCTCGCTTCCATCCTGCCGCGTTCCCGCTGCCGGGGAACGCTCGCTTCCATCCTGCCGCGTTCCCGCTGCCGGGGAACGCTCACTTCCATCCTGCCGCGTTCCCGCTGCCGGGGAACGTTCGCTTCCCCATCAGCAGTTTCCTCGGGGGCTATGACCCCCGTCTGGGACAACGGCCCTCCGGTCGGCCTTACTGGCCCCAGGGTCTAGGTCTGGCGCGGCGACGCAATTCGTCTGAGGAAATCTACGGATGAACGTGGGACGGAGCGTAAAAACTAGTTCAGATTATCCACAGTTGCGCATAAAACGAGGCGTTTAGGGTTTACTGGAAAGCAATTTTAGGATTTTACCATCACTGATGGTGAACACATCTGTCCCGATAGGTGGGTTGGGCTTGTTAACAGGCAACGTTGATACTCGAAAATAAACAATCAAATACAAAATATATGCAGTTTCTTTTTTCTCTTCACCTGTTGAGAGTTCAACCATTTCACTCACCATATTTAACACTTCTTGCTCTCAAAGCAGGTCGAAACTAGAGTCAATATCAAAACTTTCATCAAAACCACAATGGGTGTTGATGAAAGCAATCATTAGTGACAAGTTAGTACGGATCGCCTCTTACCTGTGTCGACACAAGCCTCTTGTGGTCATCCTCTCGTGGTCTCTGCAGTCTAGAGGAGAAACACTCGAAGTGTCTGGCTGGATAAACCACAGAGCTGAATTTATGGCTGTGGGCTAAATGTGTTTTTTCTTTTATGTACGTAGTACGTTTTTCCTGCCACAGAGCGTTGTCTTAGTTGAACTCCAATAAAGATTCTCCATCAAAATATTTTCTTACTAGTGCACTGGGCTTTGTTCATAACATCAACAGCTTGAAGTCTTTAACTGGCTGGGGAGATGAAAGGTGCTCTTAAGCATAACCGATATCGAGTCAGATCGGTGATTCCTCAAAAGGACTCCGGCCACCACGCGAGCTCTCACAACAGAACGACAGCTAGGAGTGATGCAGATGTCAGTAGTTTATTGTATGTCAAGTCCAACACATTCAAATGGGAAAGTAACAAATAAACAAAACAGATGCAGCTGCACTAGTCTTGTTTCCCTACTAGCAACAAGTAGAGGAGGGACAAGGGAGTGGTAGAGAGAGGAAGAGGACGGTAGAGAGAGGAAGAGGAGGGTAGGGAGGAAGAGGAGGGTAGAGAGAGGAAGAGGAGGGTAGAGAGAGGAAGAGGAGGGTAGAGAGGAAGAGGAGGGTAGAGAGAGGAAGAGGAGGGTAGAGAGAGGAAGAGGAGGGTAGAGAGAGGACTAGGAGGGTAGAGAGAGGAAGAGGAGGGTAGACAGGAGAAAGATGAGGACTTCTTACTAACAGCTACTGAAGCTGAGAGGAGCTTCTTCAGAGACAAAAGAGGACTGGAATGATTCATCTGAAATCCACTCTACTGCTTTTTCAACCATGAAAAGAAAAAGATATGATAGCCAATGTTCTTTAGAGGGCCTTTGACAATTGGGAGGGTTAGGGTCACTGAAATGTTTAGCAAAAAAACACAAAATCTATCTGCTCACATTAAACATCTTTGACACCATTGTGACTTTAGTTTTTGCTCTGACTTCAGCATAATGAGATTTTCCTCAATTCTTGTTTTCCCATCAACCGTTGTTGAAAATTGTAAAAGGTAAAATTGCAGTTTTGTTTATTTTAAGCACCCTTTCAGGCGCTTTTAAGCCGTAACCATGGCAGGCCGTAACCATGGCGGGCTGTAACCACGGTGACCGTAGCATACAGGCAACTGTGAAATATGTCCGTTTGAGAAACAACCGTAGACTACCCTGAACCCACATCACTCTGCAGAACCACAAACACTGATGTTCCAGACCAGGTCCGTCTGACTGGAGGACTCAGCTGTGGGACATGGGGGAGGTGGAGGGGAGAGGTGGAAGTGTTACAGACCGCCACGCTGTCCCACAGCCAAAGACACAAAGGACTGCCTCACAGCTGTTCTCCGCTCCTGCCGGCTGAACAACATTTCAGCAGAGCGACTGGGAGGTGCTGCCAGGACTAGACGGGTTTCTAAAGAATCCTACGAAATCCCACCCTGTTGAGTTTTGACATGGTGAGGAACTGGGGGAGGAGTTCATACCCTGACAGTCCCAGACACAAGGACAGTTTAGCGTTTCTAGAAAAAAAAGTCCCATCAGATGTCTTCCTGTTCTGGTGAAGGACAAGACCCACTGGAAACACACATCTCCATCTTGTCTTCTCAGAGAGCACAGGAGGAGAAAACAACATTTCAGTCTTTAGAGAAGTACCAACACTCTTATTGTGGCTTGTCTGGAACCAGCAAAGTGATTAAATGTGTTCGCTATAATGCAGCAAAACAGATGTAGCGGTGTTGTTTTCGAACACACAGAAAAAGCGTGGATGAACTGCAGAGCGTGGATGGGAGTTGTAGTTTTTTGTTGTCACAGAACAGATAGCAGAGGTGCCCCTCCGCACCCTTGAAGTCTCATACAAAATGGCTGTCAAGAAAATTAAAGTTTGTTGTTGAGGACAGAGAAAGCGATCCTGCCTGGAGCCACCTGGTGGGCTTCAACATCCCACGGTCCAGCACAGTCACAACAAAGTCCAAGGTTTCCCTGTCCGTCACAACCACATACCATCTCATCAATACTGGAGACTTGGAACTGAACCTAGGATTCACCTCCAAACTGACTTGGCAGTTCCAACGAACCAAAACATTTACCATTTACATGTAAACTGTACCGCATTATCCATGACCCCATCCTGTTTTCACCTCTACACCTTTTGAGCGTCTAAAAAATTACCCCTCGTCTCAGCTCCCCAAACAGCAGATACTATAATCAAATGTACAAAATAACTGACAGCAAGTTCTCGTAGGTACAGTAGGTCTGAACAGTTTGTAAACCACTGGTTGTGTGGTGGGGGTTCTGTGTGATGAACGTTCTACAAGTTGCTTTTAGCATTCAGACAAAAAGGTTCAAAACTTCTCAGTTATGGAAAAGTAAGGGAGCCCACGAACCCTCGACTCGCAGACGCAAAGTTGGAAAAGAGCAAACCGAAGGCACCATCATGCTTTTTTATATCAAGTTGAAAAGAAAAACTAAAAACCAAAACCGAACATACAGTAAACTATGATTTGTACATTTATTCTGTTCCAGGTTCAGATGGTGTTGGAGGAGGAGCCTTCCCAGGATCATGGCATCACAGATGGAGCAGAAGAGAGAAACAATAAACATCAACAAAGAAAGAGAAGACATTGTCACTTCATCAGCCCCCCCCCCCCCCCCCCCCCCCCCCCCCCACTCCCCCCAGCCTAATGTTCTAAGTTAAAGTCCAGTTTGAGAGCTTTTATTTCAATTGATGAAAAGAAAAGTGGAGGGGGGGGGGAGGAATAAAGAAGTGACATGTCAGTGGTGTTTCTGGTTAGGGTCTGTTGGCTGTTGTCTTGTAAATATTGAAGTGTTTCTCTGGGTAGGAAGGAGACAGCCCATTGATCAGAGCAGACAGCCCCCCCACCCCCAGATGTTCCTGCGCTTCACAACACCAGTGTGAACGGAGGGTGTTCCCTCTCGGCCCGCTCATGAGAGCATCGAGCAACTCGGTTTTCAAGCAGTGTTCCTTTTTTCCAAACAAAAGGAACAAAAAAAAAACGCATCTGCTTTTCTCCCTTTCAAACTGCACCTCGTACTCCCCCCCCCCCACCCCAACAGTCACTGGGTAGAGAAACCACCATCTATAAAAATGTGCACGAGAGGGATTTTTGTGAAGTAGCACCCCTGGCCAGTTAAGGGATATAATCTCTTTTCCAAATGGTGGACCTGTGGGCAGGGGAGGCAGATCAGTCCAGTCTCTTGATGAGGATCACTCCTGGTTGGGCTGATGTTTTATTTTTCCTCAAATTTACAAATGAATGTTTGTGAAACAGGACACTCAGCTCGTGAGACCAAAACACAGAAAGAAAACAGCCAAACTGTTTTGCTTATCTTGGTTTCATCCACAGAAGAAACTTGACATGTCGTCACATTTCAAAAAACCCAAGAAAAAAGGGAAAGAAATTAAAAATAAAAGAAATTTCTCAACCAAAAAAAAAAACAAACAAAAGTATATACGTTTATACATGTAGACTTATTTTTTTTAAATCGTTAACAAGAACGCGGTAGAGCAGATGAAGAACGTGGTACTACTTCCGAAACTGCAGGGGGCGCTGTCCTCAGCGGCGCTGGGTGGTGAAGCGGCCCTCTCCCTGGCCCTGCCCCCCCGCCCCCCTGCCGGAGCCAAGGCCAGGTTTGGGGGCCATGGCCCCCCGCGGTGGCGGGCCCCTGCCGTCCCGCATCATGCCTCCGCCGGTACCCACAATGCTGCGGGGGCCGCCGGGCCCCCCAGGGCCCCGGTCGCTGCGCCGCATGTCCCTGCGCTCGTCACCTCCGCCGCCTCGAGTTTCACGCTCACGCACCGCTCGGGTCTTCTTCTCCTCCACGTTCAGACGCACCTCGCCCCGGAACATGATGGGCTGGGGAGGAGCCGGAGGAGGGGAAGGGGAAGAGGAGGGTCGTTAGCAGCCAGTCAAGGGAAAGTTTTGAACAGAACATCATACCAACTCCTCCTCCTGGGTTCCGCTAACAAGAGCAGGGACGTTAACAGGACACACACAGCTTGCTTTCCAAACTGATCCATTTGAATTTGAAAAAAAGGCAAAAATCTATTAATTTATTGTTTAGTTTAGCAAATTCATTGAAGCATAAATACATTCTAATACTCTCCATGGGACATATTAGTGCCCTTTGAACCCTGATGAGGTGTGCCAACCAATCACCAGTGAATCAAGGAGGATGATGATGCTAATGCCCCGCCCACCTTGGCTCCCAAGATTCTCTGCACGGGGTCGGAGTCGTCGAACACCACGAAGCCGAAGTTAGGCAGCTTCCCTCCGACGCCCTTCGTATTGATCCTCAGCTCCACCACGTTACCGAACGCTGAAACCAAAGTTCACTTAGAAACCTGCTGTTTCATACTATCAACAGGCCTCCTGCATTTCTGTTGAGTGTCATGTTTGGGAGAAACTAAGGCATGTTTTCTTTTGTTGCTAAATAACTCATTCTAGAAAACTGCAACAAAAGAATATATATATGTATATAGTTAATGTGAGGGACCTACTCATGAAGAACTCCTTGAGCTCGCTCTCGATGATGTCGTGAGGAAGGTTTCCCACAAATAGCTGGTGGCTGTCAGGGTAACGAACCACTCTTCTGTTGTCCAGCTCACTCGACTCAGAGTCGCCACGCCCTGCGCACACGTGACATCATCATTAAGAGACGCAGGGGCAAGATGTTGTGTGCATGTGTATCCTCCGGTGTGTTTATTCACAATTCTTGGGTTGTTGGGTGTCTAAAGCAGGTGCCTGCTGAGGCAGGTTGGAAACAGAAACAGGAAGTGATGTTATTGCCGTTTTACCTTTGTTGACAAAACTGAAGTGTGGTTTCCCCGTTTGTGATTCTGAAGACGCAACACCATCTGACAGAGACAAGGAGTGAGTTTCACCACGTGACAAGAGACCCAGGAACGGGAAGACCCGGTGAGGTTCAGAGAAACAGAGGGACAAAGGGCTTTTAAACAACACAGCTCAGAAGGGGCTCCTTATGCACCCTGTAGTCCTCTCAGAACCAGAGATGACATTAACATGGACGCAGCAGGGACTGGGTCAAGAAGATGGAGCATGGGGGAGAAAAGGAGGGGAACAAGGAGGATGGGGAAAAGAAGGAACGAGTAAAGGAGTAAGGAAAGGAGGAGGAGAGTGGAGGCCCCTCTCTGGTTGTGGGTCTCACCAGGCCTGGCCCCCCGCGGTACGAAGGCCGGTCTGTCACGTGTGCGCTGGTCCCGGGGCCGGCTGGGGGCTGTCTGGGCCTCTGGCTTGGCCTCCACTCTGGGCTGCTGTGTACACACACACGACAGAGGATGAGGCTTGCTTACTCCAGAACTCCCTAGGCGCTAATACAGAGGTTACACCGGCACCGCACTCATGCATCACAGCTATGGTGTGTGTGGTTTAGTGGTTAGAGCAAGGAGTTCACCAACCCTGCCAGCTATGGTGTGTGTGGCTTAGTGGTTAGAGCAAGGAGTTCACCAACCCTGCCAGCTATGGCGTGTGTGGCTTAGTGGTTAGAGCAGGGAGTTCACCAACCCTGCCAGCTATGGTGTGTGTGGTTTAGGGGTTAGAGCAGGGAGTTCACCAACCACCTCCTGCAGGGCTACACGTTGGTTGCTTCTGGCTCAGCATAACACGCGTATCTGATGCAACACTAGTTACCTGATCAACCAGCTCATTATTAGCAAAAACCAACAGGCAGGTAGCTCTCCAAGTCGGGCTGGAGACCCCTGGGTTAGAGCAGAGTTCAAATCTCCCCCGTGCTAGATGAATGTTCACCTGCGAGCTGGGTGCCTTGACAACGTGGGGAGAGATCCCGGAGGCAGGAACTGATCCGCTGGGTGGCAGATTCTTACTGGTCACTGAGGCCCAGGAGAAGGTCTGCGGAGGGAACGTCGTCGTCAGTCAGGACAATAAAGCTTTTCTCTTTGAACTTTCAGTCACAATAGCCATGTGTTTGTTGTTTACGAAGGACACCAATAAGAGACTGGTTGATCTTCCATCCTTTGTGAGCAGCAGACAAACTACACAGCACTACACAGCACTACACAGCACTACACAGCACTACACAGCACTACACAGCACTACACAGCACTACACAGGCCAGGTGTCTGGACGAGGACCAGGAGGGCAGGGCTCGACAATAACGATGGCCAGAAAAAAGTAACATTGGGACAGTTAAACTAGCAACTCACAGGCCCAATCGGGCCACTGCAAAGCATTGATTGGAAGGAAGAGAAAATATTGCATTGTAAAAGTTAGCATCCTTCATTTGTTTTGCTATCTGCTAAAAGCATAAATAACTTTGCAGCTCGTGGGGCGCACATTTGGCAAATCAAGAGTTGAGTAGTGAGTGAGTGACGAGTGGTTGTCAAATTGTAATTCTATAATGTTTCTTTTATGGAACTAAGATGCACTGTGTCGTCTGTCGTATGTTCCCGTCTAAAGCAGACAAAAGTGGATCTTTTTACACAGGCACCAACTATTTTCGAAAACAATCCCTGACCAGCCATGCTAGCATTCAGCACCTGGTTTGCGTGACAGTTTAACGGATGGTTGACCACCTTCCAGGTCGTTGACCATGCTGGTCAGGAATTTAAATGTAGATGCCCATCGTGTTATTGCACGACTTATAACAACGGCATATCACGTAATTAAGACGGGCCAGCCGTTCGCCTCGTTTCCCCAGGCTATAGAACTGCAGCAGAAGAATAGTGTAGACTTGGGTAATCAGTATCGTACTGATGAAATGCTATGGAAGCTTTTATATATTAGCATTGAGGGACCACAGGTTTCCCAGTTTCAGCCAGACAGAGTTGTGCAGAGAGGCTGTCAGCAGGGGAGAGCACAGGGGAGAGAGCACGTCATGTTGGAGGGTAAAAAGTCAATAGTTTTGCTGACTATTACCTTTTCATTACTAGAAATGTGATTTCATTTTGTTCTCACCTTGGGGGGCTCCTGAGTGTGGGGTGGGGACTCCACAGGGGGTGGAGAGGGGGCCTTTTCCACCTCCTCCAGAACCTTCTCCTCCACCTCGGGCTTGGCCTCTTCTGGCTTGGGCTCAGGTTCCCCCTCCACCTCCACCTCCGGCACCGGCTCCTCCATGGGCTCCTCTACACCATTTCTACGGGAACAGGAGGGAACACCACCGTTACTACGGGAACACCACCGTTACTACGGGAACAGGAGGGAACGCCACCGTTACTACGGGAACAGGAGGGAACACCACCGTTACTACGGGAACAGGAGGGAATGCCACCGTTACTACGGGAACAGGAGGGAACATCACCGTTACTACGAGAACAGGAGGGAACACCACCGTTACTACGAGAACAGGAGGGAACACCACTGTTACTACTGGAACAGGAGGGAACACCACCGTTACTACGGGAACACCACCGTTACTACGGGAACAGGAGGGAACACCACCGTTACTACTGAAACAGGAGGGAACACCACCGTTACTACTGGAACAGGAGGGAACACCAAGCTATTTCTTTTGTCTGGAGACACCTGCCTGCAGGTTTTTTGCCTCAACACTAACCTAACACACCTGAATCTAACAATTGGAAAACCAACAGGCAGGTAGGACTCCCGGAACAGTGTTGGAGACCCCTGGCCTAAAGGTTAGGCTCTTCAAATGTAAGGTTTGGTAAAAGGGGACACCATTAATAAAGCTGTGTGTTGGTTTTATTGCCATCTTGGTACATTGTTTTATTGTAAGACTTGTGAAATTTAGACGTTAGTGTTGCACAGCAATGATCACCGTGGCTGATGGCTGAGACATGGTGCAGTGTGGCTAGTAACACAAGACTGTTCCTCCACTCTGACAACCAAAACATTGTAGAACTATGCACTCTGTTTATAGCTTCTGAAAAAAAAAGTCTGCTAAATGAATAAAAAGGTAAACATCTGATGTTTTTACACTCACGAGACAGGGTGAGGGTCGTAGTAGGTGGTGCTGTTGGGGCTGTCCTGCAGGGGTTCTGGGGACACTGGCCTCTCCTCCACCTCCTCCTCCACTTCCTCTTCTGACTCTGAGGAGGTAACCCCACACAGGTTAAAGGTCAGATCCAGAGCCCTTTCATGTAGACTTTCAGAAGAGCTTCCCATGCAAGTCTGTATGTGACTGACAAGAAATATGAACCTCATTCCAGACACCCTTGTTTGTTTTAGATAAACTAACCATCCTTCTGTACTGTCTGGAATACAGTCCTAATCTGTGTTTGATAAAGTATGAATAACTGTCCTGATTTGTGTTCTGTACTGTTTCAATCTGACTGTCAGAATCTGAATTATAATCTCACCCTCGTCCAGCTCAGCCTCCGAGTCGCCAAATACCTCGTCCTCGTAGCGGAATATGTCGTTGTGTACGTAGAACTTGTTTGCCACAGATCCCTGTTAAAACACACACACACTTAAGTACCCCTGCTGGCAAAGGCAACATCTTATAAGTCTGATCAACGGATTGGTTTAAGAGCTAATGCTCCAATCCATAATATGCCTTTAAACTATCAGAGTAGAGACGTTTGAGAAAGAAAGGGGGGTGGAAAACGCATTTGACAGAACGGGTTTGGAGAACTAGCTCAACCATTGGCAACCCTACAGAAACACCACCCCCCCCTCTTCTCGGAGAAGTCAGTGGTGCGTAACCGAGGCCACCGCTCACCTCTGGGGCGAGCACGAATGTCTGCATGAACTTCCTCATTGGCTGACCATTGTTGGACAGCTCTCCCATCACCTGGACGACCACGCCGTCGCTCAGCGTGGCGTGAGCGTCAACCTGCCTGATCTTCGTGTGACACTCGCTGAACTGCAGTGACATCACCTTCTTGTGGATCTCCTGCTCGGAACCGGAGGAGGGGAACAGAAAGAGAGGATTCAAAATTAGAAAACTTTATTCTTCTATCATCAGGAGAAGAACAGTAAACTGAAAAAACAAACTTGATAGTTTTACTCTCGATAACTTCCTTCAGGGCTTCCCCACAGGGGTGACGCGTTCTAAATCTTATCGACAAATATCGACCTTCTAATAGTTGGTCATCAGCAGGGCTTGTTTACAGGTGTGAGCTAGTGGAACCTACAGGTGTAGCCAGTGGCGAAAATCTGCTATCAATTATGGGGGGGGGACAATTATATGACATTTTCTCAAGAGCAATTCCTGAGGGGGACACCAAACTTACTACTGTAACACAGCCTACATTGTAATATGTTAAATGTATATTATTAATATGATTTAAATGTCCTTATGTTTACAGTGATTTATTGGGGGTGACAAATCATATTTTCACCAGGATGGGGGGGTTGTGTGTCCCCTTTCCTCCCCCAGGATTTCTGCCTATGGGTGTAGCTGAAGGGGAACCTACCGCTTGGCCGTAGACCGCCTCCGCCACTTTGCCGTTGGAGTCGAGACCACCGTGAACGTAGGAGGAGTTCCTTCCATAGAACCTGCCGAGACAATATACACACAGCTCAGACCTCCAGACACAGCTCAGACCTACAGACACAGCTCAGACCTCCAGACACAGCTCAGACCTACAGACACAGCTCAGACCTACAGACACAGACACAGCTCAGACCTACAGACACAGCTCAGACCTACAGACGCACAGCTCAGACCTACAGACACAGCTCAGACCAGACCTACACACACAGCTCAGCCCTACACACACAGCTCAGACCTACAGACACAGCTCAGACCAGACCTACAGACACAGCTCAGGCCTACAGACACAACTTAGACCTACAGACACAGCTCAGACCAGACCTACAGACACAGCTCAGACCTACAGACACAGCTCAGGCCTACAGACACAGCTTAGACCTACAGACACAGCTCAGACCTACAGACACAGCTCAGACCTACAGACACAGCTCAGACCAGGCCTACAGACACAGCTCAGCTCAGGCCTACAGACACAGCTCAGACCAGACCTACAGACACAGCTCAGACCAGACCTACAGACACAGCTCAGGCCTACAGACACAGCTCAGACCTACAGACACAGCTCAGACCAGACCTACAGACACAGCTCAGGCCTACAGACACAGCTCAGACCTACAGACACAGCTCAGACCTACAGACACAGCTCAGACCAGACCTACAGACACAGCTCGGACCTACAGACACAGCTCAGACCAGACCTACAGACAGCTCAGACAAAGCTCAGACCTACAGACGCACAGCTCAGACCTACAGACACAGCTCAGACCTACAGACGCACAGCTCAGACCTACAGACACAGCTCAGACCTACAGAGCTCACTGGATGAAAAGCGTCTGCTAAATGAATCCAATTTGTACTATACTGAGAGCACTAAGCCTGGGGATCACAACAACAGGGTCTCTTGACGCGTCTTGGGTACATAGTGTTGGCTGGCAGTTAACCTGCAATAATGGATCGGTGAGGGTTGGTATCAATTCAGGCTGGGTATACCTCAGTTGTAGGGCATTTGACTACATAACAAGAGTTTGCAGGTTCGAATCCCCCTCAACGCCCCTACCTCCCCTCCGTGACTGCCAAATTAACACACTCACACAATGTGTTCGCTTGAAAAGCTAAGCATGCATGGAGAATGTTGAGGTGGCCGTTTACCTGTGGAGGAAGTCTGGTGCCTTGTTTAGCAGTGTGTAGTACTGCCTCACGAACTCCCGGCCGACCAGCAGGGAACTTGGCTTCTCCATCACCATTTCTTTGGTAAACAATATGAAGCGCTGGAAAACAAACGCGGGAGTTTTAGGGGCGGTGGTAAGTCCAGGGACTCACCTTCGGGAGGTAGAACCTTGTCTCAAGGAATTACTTGCAAGGTTGTAGAACATAGCTACGTTAAAATGACGGATGGAAGACAAGGCCGGGAGCATTCTTATTTTGGCCACGGTATGACATATTTCGAAGTATACAAATATATAATTAATTGTAAAGATAAAAAGACTACCACAATTATCCTTCTGGTTAGTAACAGTATCATGCATGAAGGGACTTCCACTCTAGGGCAGTGTGTTAACGCTAGAGACGAAGTATTACGCAATAATCATTTAAATGCAATTGATTTGTCCTTTTGATCACGTTTTGGGTACACAATACAACAATACAACAATGTCATTTCAATTAGATAAAAGGTCCTGGGTTTATTCTCAGCAATAATATCATGCTCATTCGGGTTGAATTAAAGTTACTGTCGAGCTATGGTTAACCAGATGAATGTGAATACATTTGAACGAATCGCATCGACAGAATAATCATCCATGTGTCGTTGTAAAATGTCTTCATAGTAGCTAGCCTAGAATGCTAACGTTAGCACCAGCAGCGTGCAACTGCGCCATCATGGCAATGAGAAAGGGGACAAAAAGACTGGATAAAAAAATGCATAGCCGTGTTTTTTCCACTAATACAAAGGGCTGCCAAAAGGCTTCACTGTACGTCTACCACAATACGACAAGCTTATAAAAACGTGCCCTTAATAATTGTTATTGTATTAATTTAACTTGGGCCTATTGTAAATGATGTAGTTAGACTGCGGAAGGCCTCCCGCGACCTCGCAACTCGGACGATTCCTAGCTTGCCATCTAGATGGGAACTTGATCAGTGTGACATCAAATCTACCCAACGTTTATTAAATGTCACATGTCGCACTAAATGTATTGATAAAGATAGAGAACGAGGTATTATCTTCGCTTAACCACGTAGTTAGCATAGTTTTTGTTTCGCAAGCCAGTTAGCTGCCCAACTTGTACAAACCAGAAAGGTAGCTAGCCAACCAGCTTTTTTATATGGATTTTCTGGCTAGCTACTGGATTTAAGGACTGGCCGTTTGACAGCCATCATACCGTTTAGTTGGTGACGGTAACTTGATGGTGGTTGATGGTTATGATGGTTTGCAATCGTTATGTCCACAATATATGACGGTTCTACCGGAACGATAGCAAAACCGGTGGGCTCATGGCGGCTAAGCTCGACCTGTGGCGTCGTTCTAATTCCGCTGACGGTCTTGCTACTTTCGTTTAAATTTACCGAAACAATTCTCTCGTTTAACCCATATGTTCCCCGTCGTACCTCAGTTCACTTAACAGTCCGCTTATTCGCTTGCTACCAGAATAAAGTAATTTTAATAAAAGGAGTCTACTGCAGACGTCCAAACTAGATTTTCAGCTAACCGGGGTATTCATTGTTCGCGGTGCCTGCTAAATGTGCCCCTCGCCGGTCTCATGTCAGCAATGTTGCTTACTTGCCACTAAGGTCTTTGGTTAGTCACTTGACAACAAATGCATGGTTTAAACCAAGTGGTAATTGTACAGTCGATAAAAAATACTACAAAACGTTTCAGAAGCAGCATGTTTATAAACGGCTGCTTAGCCAGTGTAATATGTTTTCAATGCACCACGCACTGAACTGCTAACTAGCTAGCGTTGCTGATAACAGGGATAGCATGCTACCATTATTGACGAAAATACATGATTTTGCTTAGTCTACACATCAACTATACTGAGAAGCTATTGAAAACATGTGCTGTTAGCTTAACTGTCTAAAGTTAACGAGAACCAAGTGTTGAAACGTGCCATTATTATTCGCTTGCTAACAGGCTAGCCCAGTTAAACAAAAGCATTGGCTTGATAGCGTGGTTAGTTAGCTAACTAGCTACGCTAACTCTGTAGTCTGTCTCTGTAATGTTAGCAGTTACAACGCTAGACAGCATAAAGGTAACTTACCTTTTGAAAAACCTATCTAATTGGACACAGTGTTAGAATAAATATGTATGAATATCAACGATACTAGTCGTCGACTATTCTCTGAAATATGAATAATATTTCAAGCCGCTGTGTTGTGTGATAACTCCCACCTCCACTAAGACTTATGATCTCTGCTTTATCAGAGATTGCAAATTTAAAGCGATAGGCTCAATTTTTTGGGGTCCTACCCCTGCAATCTGGGGCAGTGCAGCCCCGTCACATAAACCAGCCAATGAACGTTTTACACTGGACTACATACATTGTGACGTAAAAAGGCGTATTGTCGCGCCAGCCTTACCGGCCAAAGTTTTCGTGGAATGACGTCACAAGCGTATTCGTCATAATCGACAGTTGCAGACGAATAAAAAATGATTATTATGTGAGATATCAAGTAAACACGTATACAAATCAGGTAACAAAAATAAAAGTACATGCCGATTTTTATTTATTTATGTATTTATTCATTTATTACAAATCAACAATTTTACTTCCCTTAACCACATTTCAGAATATGTGAAACCATAAGGACATTAGACACAAACACACACTCTAACTGCGTTAAAGGAAATTGGAGCCATATCTTCCATATCTGGTCCTGGGGTTTGGGTCTGGGTTCTGGTCCTGGGGTTTGGGTCTGGGTTCTGGGTCTGGGTTCTGGGTCTGGGTTCTGGGTCTGGGGGTCTGGGTCTGGAAGGTCTAGGTATTGACCTGGTTCTGATTTTGGTTCTGGTTCTCCAGACTTTCGTTCCCCCCTGCAGAACGGCACCTACCCGCTGGTCTCAGGAAGAACCCGAGCCGGGAGGAACACCAGCGGAACACCCCACTGGGCAGCGGGACGGCGGGCGCCTGTTTGGCTAGAACCACAGGCCTGGAGAACCCCCTGCTCACCTCCACCTTCCCCTTCGCTATCAGGGCTGTCAGGTTCACAGGTGTCCCCATCACCACCACAGGGGGGGTGTACTCAGCACCCCCCTCCCTCAGGAGAGAAGCCAGAGAGCGGATGTCAGTCCAGCGCTGGACGGAGCCTGCTAGGGTCAGTTTATCGAGCAGGCTCCCGGACACGCCGCCATCTCCTGCTCTGACCGGGAGCCGGTGGAACAGCCTCCTCCTCGAACCCTGCAGCCTGGCGGCGGAGAACATTCTCCCAGCCGCTACATCGATGACCAGGGGGTAGACGGCGTAGGCTCTGGATGGGTGCTTCTGAACAGGGCCGGGAGGGGGCGTTGCAGGGGGGGGGTACGGAGGGATGAGGTCTCCGTCTCCTCTGGAGACAGGGGGCTCCAAGGGGCCCAGAGGGGGCGGGGTTGTGGAGTAGACCTGGCAATGCTTCTCTCTCTCCTCGTCTGTTGGAGTCACCTGGTAGCCCTGCACAAACGAGTAGCCTTCCTCCGAACGCTTCTGGTGTTCTGGGAGGGAGGGAGGGACGGAGGGAGGGTGGTTAGATAGTTCTTAGATAAGTTGAGGATAAGATAAGATGACACTTCATGAATCCCCAGGCAGGGATGTTGGGGGAAAGGCCTAAGCACAGATAAGACAACATTTATACATTAAATAATGAACAAATCATAAAAATGTAGGCCTGTATACAAGAAACAAGGCTGAGTGCACAAATAAGATGTTTTGAGACCAACAGTGCTGTAACAAGTCTGTACTGGAATAAACCAGGTTGTGCACCATAATGCAACCATGATAAATTACGTCTCAGCCAGTTTCCCATGTGTATACATTAGCTAAGCAGGCATAGTGAGCAAAGTGCAGAGAGTTAGTGCATCAGATTTCAAGAATTAGAAGTGCGCCGTTTTTGATCATTGTTATTTTAAAGACGTCCTTGAAAAAGGTAAAATAATGTTTCCTTCATATGGATAAAGCCACAGATTCCCACTTTAGAACATTTTGTAAGTTATTATTAATATTGACTTAGTAGAAAAATACTCACTGTGAAGATACTTGCGGCAGTTAATGATGTTTCTACCTGTGACAAATAAATTACAACATAAAAGAATAGAAACAATTTTCTTTACTATAGGCTAATAATTATTTATACAAAATATTCCACAACAAAGACATGCAAGCAGACCATCTATGCCATCAGACAAGATGGTGAGAGCAACAATCAGAGATAGGAGACGGGTGGAGTCCAACGCTTCCATGCCTGTAGCTCCAGTGAACTGAGATCCCCTTAAAGGCGAGCCTCATTTAACTGCCGCTGTAGGCGGATGTGTCACATGGCAGAAGGTTGTGGTGAAACGATAGGTAGCCCGGGGGTTTTGGTTTGAAGGCGATCATGGTGGTCTGGGAAATAGAGGTTTTTAATAAGAAATGTCTGAGACGTTCCTTGTTACTATAGGCCTACTCTGCTATACTCTACTGTACTATGCTCTAATCTGCTATACTCTACTGTACTGTGCTCTACTCTGCTGTACTATACTGTAATCTGCTCTAATCTGCTATACTCTACTGTACTCTGCTATACTCTACTGTACTCTGCTCTAATCTGCTATACTCTACTGTACTCTGCTCGACTCTCCTATACTCTGCTCTACTCTGCTGTACTATACTGTACTCTGCTCTAATCTGCTATACTTTACTGACTGTACTCTGGTCTACGCTGCTCTACGCTGCTATACTCTACTGTACTGTGCTCTACTCTGCTGTGCTCTCCTATACTCTGCTGTACTCTACTGTACTCTGTTCTAATCTGCTCTACTCTACTGTACTCTGCTCTACTCTGCTATACTCTTCTGTACTTTGCTCTGCTTTACTCAGTTTTAGGGTTTTCTGTTCTCCCCTCTCCATTTACTGTGTGAAAAAAAAGTTTCAAAAGTAGAACAAATATAAAAATAAAAAATAAACATTTCAAAAGGTTGAAAAAGGTTTTGAAAAAGTTTTGGATATTGTACATATTGTGTCCCCCCAATATGTATGATGATTGCGGCCTTGCTGTACTCTATTGTACACTGCTCTGCTTTACTCTACTTGTTTTTAAAATGATCTGTTGTCCTCTCCCCTCTCCTCCTCTCCTTTCAATGTGTGTGGTTTTTTTAGTCACGGTATCTGCATGACACTAAAACAGTAGTAATGGCTTCTTTTTACTAAGTACAAGTCAGCCCACACTTTACTTTACTTTTACTTACGACCGCAACCGCTTCGGAGCAGCACGGACTTGTTCTAGAACACGATGGATGAGCCCGGGCAGTCGCGACCTGATGAGTCACAACCTGGAAAATATTTATTCAGTTAATCATTCATATACATTTGGTCATTTAGCAGACGCTCTTATCCAGAGCGACTTACAGTTAGTACAGGGTTATTCTCTCCGAGGCAAGTATGGTGAAGTGCCTTGCCCAAGGACACGTCATTTTGCACAGCCGGGAATCGAACCAACAACCTTCTGATTATAGCCCGACTCCCTAACCCCTTTATATGTTATGTTATGCCAGGTGCTTGCGTTGTCTTGTCTTAAGAATTTCAGTGCCCAGTCTGACCTTTTGTTGTTCTGTGTACCTGACAAATAAAAGACTTGAACTTGAACTAACCGCTCAGCCATCTGACCCCCAGACAGTATACTGCAGGCCTATGTGTAACAGGTGTTTTAAGTTCTGTCACTTTTTTTATAATAAAAATTTAAATTCTCTTTAACTCATATCCACACATCCAAACAAACACACTTGGAATATATGAAACTAATATTTTAATAAATCGTTGCAAATGGAATATTAGGACTCTTTCAAAACGATTTAATCGAAACTGGGCAAGGAGCGACATCTCGTGGATTCGTAGGCAATGTAACTGACTACATGGCAACAAAAAAATAAAGCAGAAGTCAAATAATCACTTATCGAATCCACATACTCTGATTGTAGACGATTCATCATATTTTGAAAAAGACTAACTCGACAGACTTGGAATGTAATGCATTTCTTTAGTTCCACATCCAGACCAGATCCGGACGGAGGGTTCGGTTTGGGGAACTTGTTGCCTAGCAGCACCAGACCCAAACATGGTTACGTAATTAAAAGCCTATGTCTCTCAAGGGACGTCGATTTATCTTGAAATAACTGATCCTTGAGGCTTTGACCACATCTCTATTTTGTGAATTCAAGTTATTTTAATGACATCAAAAACGAAACCCATAGGCCTAAGGAAAAGTATCATAAATCTGAACAAAAACTGGCAGCCTACTTTTATTTGTAACCAAACTTTTTTGGGGGGGCGAGTGCATCGTTTGCCTAAAGTTTTTCTAATCCACTGTATGTGAAATAAGTAGCCTCTCTATGAAATACTTTTACTTAAAGAAACAACAGGCGATTTTGCGCATGCAAGAACCCAGTGGTCGTGACGCCATGACTAATGTAATCCGAGTCTCCAGCAAATGAGAATGTGAGAATTTGGGGGAACAGTGGAGAACAAGATGGCTGATGCGGGATAAAGAGGAAAATGTTTTGTTTCTTTTTCTTGAGCGAGGAATTTGCTTTGTAGAAGTCAGCTTGGTGTAAGCCTAAAACTTTTGTTAATTTGTTACAACTGCAAACTATTAACTTTTGTTCAAGTTTAACGCAGATGGGTCATCGTTTTTGGACACAGACAAGATTGGGCTCCTGGAGTTGTTATTCTGTTTTAGTAGTAGGCTCTAACAGTGCAGTTTATGTCAAGATATAATCGGTAACATCACAAATCATTTCTCTGAGTGTTTAATTCGACCAAACAAAGAGGGAATTTGAAGTTTACCCACCTTTATGAAATTACAGTCTTTCACCAAATATTTTAATGGTGCGTAATATTTTCCGTGGTAGGGAAAGTGCGATGGCCGAATATAACAACTGTAGTGACTAGAGAGGTTCGGACTAGTTTCGTAAATGTAGTGGACTTTTAGATCTGCATTACTTGACCAACACAATGAGCTCACCCGGCGTCAAATCACAGCAACCGCTGAGCCAACCGGGCAGGGTCCCCGCGAGCGCCACGGGTGCGTCTCTGCCTCACCGAATGGACACGAGCGAAGGGATAGAGATGGAAAATATCCAGCACCAAGACTTGGGTCTTGGGGGAGTCATTGGCACGCCATCCCCTCCCTCCAGACAAGCATGGAGCCGGGATAACCCGGGGTTCGAACCCGAGGATGAGATGATGGAGGCGGACTGGCCCCCGGCTAGCCCAGGGAGGAGATCGGTATCTGCAACTTCTAGTCCTAGCTGCAGCAGCGGACTGGGGAGCTACGGTGGTACCGGTAGCAGTTCCAGAATGCACCGGGGGATGTACCCCACACCGACTGTGGATGCTCTACAGCAAGACAGACCGGAGCGTCTCACCTGTATGAAACAGATTCTCCAGAAGATAAGAAGTTTGTGGTTTAAAAAATATATTTTATTGCAGATCGCAACTTTTGTCAATAAGTAATATAGCCTATTATTATCAGTGGGTGTCCACTAAATAAAACTCAAACTATTGTTTCTCGGCAAAACAATAATCTTGAACTGTCCGAATATCTCAGCCCACCCACATAAAATGCTTGAATATGAATGGTCCTTGGAGGCCTTTAAAGGGATATTCCACCCTAATCTCACCTCTCGTAGTTCTCTGGGGCACGCAGTTGATGGAGGCTAGCGACAGCACCCGCGAGCGCTACCTGAGGAATGTCCTGAGGGAGCTGATCACCTACGTCATGTTCCTCATCACCCTGTGCATCCGTGAGTACACCAGCTAGGTAGAAACAGCCAGGTAGAACCAGGTATGCAAATGTTACTCATTCTTATGGTCCACCAGAGGAGAAACACACTAACTTCTTTATTTAATTTAATTGACCGGCCTGTAACGTTGTAATTACTCAGTAATAAAACCAGATTAAAACATTCAGAGTCAAAACGTTGTTCTGAAGAGATTTTCATTTTGGCTGCTGCAGTTTCCAAGAGAGGGAAAGATGGAGAGACAGACAGAGGTCGAGACTTGAAGAGACAGGGGCAGAGAAGGTGGAGGAGATTATGAACAGTTTACTTTTGTTCAAAATCTCTGTCAAAGAGACACAGCGAGAGAGATTCAAGAGAGAGAGTGTGTGGGTTTCTTCCATTAGTAGGCTACATATACGTTTCACGCAGAGAGGATCTGTTGTTAATCAGAGCTGTGTTCAGGAAAGCCATCACATGAGTGTGTTTGTGTTGCACAGTGAGCTACGGGGCGGTGAGCTCCAACATGTACCACTACACCAGGGTGATGAGTCACCTGATCCTGGACAGCCCTCTTTCTCCTGGGGAACACACCACCTTCAGAACCCTGGTCACCACGCAGGACTTCTGGAAGGTGACACCTCAGATTATCTCTGACTGGAGTCCTTTAAAAGGACCTGTTGATGCGTTTAGCTCACGGCCGTTAAGGCTGTGCTGCTGGCTTGACCTTGTCCCATCATTGTTTCTGATGGTCAGTTCACGCCAGTTCCTTTCTTCCGCCCCCTCTCCCACCTACCCCCCTCTCCACCCTCCGCCCTCCTTCTCTACCTCATTGTCCGTCTCCACCCTCCCCTCCTTTCCTCCCCACAGTTCACAGAGGGACCCTTCCTGGATGGGATGTACTGGGAGTCGTGGAACCCCAACAGCTCCCTGCTGGAGAACCACAGCCTGATCTTCCAGGAGAACCTTCTCTTGGGGGTTCCTCGGCTGCGGCAAGTCAGAGTTCACAATCGCTCCTGCTCTGTGCACCCAGACCTGCAGGGGGAGCTGCAGGACTGCTACGACGCCTACACCCCCGGGAACGAGGACAGCGCCCCCTTCGGACCCAAGAACGGAACTGCGTACGTTTCATTTTCTCTCTGAACTCTTCTGGGAAGAGTTGGTTTTTATTTTGAAAGATCCAAGTTCTCTCTCTTATTTTCAGTCCTCTCAGGTCTGTATTGTAGACTGTGTAAGTTCTGATCCTTGATCTTCTGCGGTACTTTCTACTTGCTCTAGGTCTATGTTTCTTTAGATCATAATCATCTGCTAGATGAATAAAAGGTAAACGGTAGTATAACTGTCCGCCGTGGCGGTGCCTCCGGTCCCTAGGTGGCGCTACACAGCAGAGGGCCGTCTGAATGGGAGCAGCTCTGGGGGGCAGGTGTCCACCTACGCTGGGGGCGGGTTCTACCAGGACCTGGGGCGGAGCCGGGAGCGAAGCGCAGAGCTGCTGCGATCCCTCAGGGAGAACCTGTGGCTGGACAGAGGAACCCGGGCAGTGTTCCTCGACTTCTCTGTCTACAACGGGAACATCAATCTCTTCTGCATTGCCAGGTAGAACCCAGTTCCTCTCCCCTGGTAGAACCCAGTTCCTCTCCCCTGGTAGAACCCAGTTCCTCTGGTTTCGGTCTTGTTGATTGAGTTGGCTTGTCAGGGGTAATTTTTGTCTGTCTGTGTATGTGTGTGTGTGGGGGTATGTGTGTGTGTGTGGGGTGTGTGTGTGGGTGTATGTGTGTGTGTGCTCAACAGGCTGCTGGCGGAGTTTCCTGCCACGGGCGGTGTGTTGACTTCCTGGCAGTTCCAGACAGTGCGTCTGATTCGCTACACGTCGGGCTGGGACTACTTTGTGGGCATGTGTGAGCTGGCCTTCTGCCTGTTTACTCTGTACTACGTGGTGGAGGAGGTCCTGGAGATACACATCCACCGCCTGCACTACTTCAAGAGCCTATGCAACTGCCTGGATGTGCTCATCGTAGTGGTGCGTTTAGACACAAAATGGCTGCTGCATTAGGAAGCGGGTTTAGTTAACTTATTCAGAAAAAATGCCAACTTAAAAATAGGGAAGGAGCAAAACAAGATTTAAATAGAAATAAAATTGAATAAAAACTCAAATAAGATACAAATTTTATATCAAATTCTATAATATTATTATATGGCAACAACAGTACGAGCGTTTTGATAATGGGTAGTCATGCCAGCCGCGTATTGACCTCATCGCCGGTCTGCGGTCTGATACGGATTATTATTGGCCTCCTCTGACGTCATCTTCAAAATGAGCGATTAGCTGAGGAGTCAGCTGAGTTTGACTATCCAGACGATACTGAAGACATCAACGGCGACAAAGAAATTGTTAACTTTCTAAAGACTCTCTGAGTTGTTATTTGTGTTGGAATTAAAGCCATTTAGCAGAACCGTGTCGTCCGCTTTCTATCAAAAGTAATTGGTTGCTAGGCAACACCTGGAACACAAGAGAGCTAGTTACAATTAGCCTACCATTTATTTTAATTTACAAAATGAAGAGCTAAAAATGCCATATAATAAACAACTTACTAACCTCGACCGTTCGGTCATGCCGGGAAATATTAAACCTCAGCTTTGCCGTATCGCCATATCACCTTGAAGCCAGTATGGTTGAATCTAAAACGTCTGTTCCTCTCCTGTCTCCTCCAGCTGAGTGTAGCTGCCATCATAATGAACATCACCAGGACCTCCATGGTCAGCAGCCGCCTCAAACACCTGCTGGAGAACCAGGACGGCCACCCCTGCTTCGGCCCGCTGGCCAGCCTACAGGTCCACTTCAACAACATGGCCGCAGTCCTCGTCTTCCTCTGCTGGGTCAAGGTCTGGTGCCAGTCTGAGGGCATTATTATTCAATGAAATCTGTAAAAAAAACCTTTATAACGTTAGGTTTTCAAGACTCATGCGTTCCTTTCCCCTCTCTCCCTTCCTCCCTCTCTCCCTCTTCCTCCCTCTCTCTCTCCCTTCCTCCCTCTTTCCCCTCCCTCCCTCCCTCTCTCTCCCTTCCTCCCTCTCTCCCTCTTCCTCCCTCTCTCTCTCCCTTCCTCCCTCTTTCCACTCCCTCTCTCCCTTCCTCCCTCTTTCCCCTGCTCTCTTCCTCCCTTTCTCCCTCCCTCAGCTGTTCAAGTTCCTCACCTTGAACAGGACGATGAGTCAGCTGTCCAGCACCATGTCTCGCTGTGCCAGGGACCTTCTGGGCTTCTCCATCATGTTCTTCATCATCTTCGTGGCCTACGCCCAGCTGGCCTACCTTGTGTTTGGCACGCAGGTGGACGACTTCAGCACCTTCCAGGCTTGCATGTGAGTCAGCTTGTACCTTATATTGTATGACCATATAATGTTCTTATTTTACGATATTTAAGTGTTGTTTATACTGTGTAGGGCCCAGTGAACCAGTTATTTCAGGAAGTTGTTTAAAGTGCTTTAGTCATCTCCTACCTCAGTTTTCTCCTTCAACATGAAAAAGGTTGACCGTGTCTTGGGCTTCTCTCCAGCTTCACCCAGTTCAGGATCATCCTGGGAGATCTGGAGTTCTCAGAGCTCGAGGCAGCCAGCCCTGTACTGGGGCCTGTGTATTTCACCACCTTCGTGTTCTTCATCTTCTTCATCCTCATGGTGAGGGTCAGGGTCCTCTAGAACGTGTTCTGCTGTTCTCCCGTAGAACATGTTCTGCTGTTCTCTGTAGAACGTGTTCTGCTGTTCTCTGTAGAACATGTTCTGCTGTTCTCTGTAGAACATGTTCTGTTGTTCTCTGTAGAACATGTTCTGTTGTTCTCTGTAGAACATGTTCCTGGCCATCATTAACGACAGCTACTCTGAGGTGAAGACAGACATGGCTCAGCAGAGGCCAGAGATGCAGATGACAGACCTTATCAGAAAGGTTCCTTCTTTCACTTCATATCATCACAGATATTTACTTTTTATAGTTTAGCTACAGTACTTGACATATTATAAATACCGAAGGGATACTGTGCATTGGTTGAATAAGAATTGTGGCATCCAATTGAATTTGAACACATTTTTACGTTTCATTAGGATTACGATGTAATTGTAAAATAGTAGTTTTTTGTTTTGAACTTATGTAGCTATTAAGGGAATAGCAATAGCTCCATGGTTGACAGCATTTTACTGCAGATCAAGAGGTCGCTGGTTCAAATCCCCCTCCTCCAGGGCTGCGACAGGGCCCTGATGAAGCTGCGACTGAAGAAGACCACGGTGGATGACATCTCAGCCAGCCTCCGCCAGCACGGTGCCAAGCTGCACCTGGACCAGCTCAGACAGGACCTCAGAGGGTGACCACAACACTGCCCCATGGAAAACCCCGAAGCTTTCATTAAAAAACATGCTCAGGGATTTGTTTTTGTACTGATAACAAATTAAATAGTTCCATACACATCAAATCTATAAACGATACCTTAAATACGCTGACGAGTCAGAACACATGAAGCGCAGCTCCTCGTTGTCATGGTGAGGGTTGAGTCCTGATGGTTCTCAGCCAGTGAGGCCTGAATGGGGGGTGAGGGAGAGGAGAGAGATGGAGCACGTGTGTTCCTCAGGGTGGAGGTGTGTGTTGAGATGTTCTGGTGTTCCTCAGGGTGGAGGTGTGTGTTGAGATGTTCTGGTGTTCCTCAGGGTGGAGGTGTGTGTTGAGATGTTCTGGTGTTCCTCAGGGTGGAGGTGTGTGTTGAGATGTTCTGGTGTTCCTCAGGGTGGAGGTGTGTGTTGAGATGTTCTGGTGTCCCTCAGGGTGGAGGTGTGTGTTGAGATGTTCTGGTGTTCCTCAGGAAGGGACACACAGACGCAGAGATTGAGGCCGTGTTCTCCAAGTACGAGCAGGGAGGAGACCAGGAGCTCACTGAGCAGGAACGCCAGCAGATGAAGGACGACCTGGAGAAGGAGAGGGTGAGGGATACACACACATGCACACACACACACCTGCACACATACACACACGCACACACACACACATGCACACACACACATGCACACACACACACATGCACACACACACATGCATATATGTGCACATGCACACACACACACACACTCAGGTATTCAGTGTGTCTCTGTCAGGAGGACTTGGATCTGGAACGCAGCTCGTTGCCCCGGGCAACCAGTGGGCGGAGCTTCCCCCGTTGCCAGGACGACTCTGAGGAGGATGACGACGAGGACAGCGGCCATAGCTCCCGTCGCCGTGGCAGCAGCTCAGGGGGCGTGTCCTATGACGAGTTTCAAGTGTGCGTGAAAATAAAATATAAAAATACACTTCATATTCATATATACTACGTGTATAGTACTGTGCAGAAATCTTATGTATACTACGTGTATGGCACGGCCGGGAATCGAACCAACAACCTTCTGATTAATATTCCGAATCCTTAACCGCTCAGCCATCTGACTCGAGTACTGTGCAGAAGTCTTAGGCACCTTTCTTTCCTTTAAGTAAAGCAAAAATGCTTATTACTAAACAAAAAAAAGAAATCACAGTAGTGTGTACAGGCTGGTGGGGAGTGTTGTAACGGTGGTGTAACGGTGGTATAACAGGCTGGTGAGGAGTGTTGTAACGGTGGTATAACAGGCTGGTGAGGAGTGTTGTAACGGTGGTGTAACGGTGGTATAACAGGCTGGTGAGGAGTGTTGTAACGGTGGTGTAACGGTGGTATAACAGGCTGGTGAGGAGTGTTGTAACGGTGGTGTAACGGTGGTATAACAGGCTGGTGAGGAGTGTTGTAACGGTGGTGTAACGGTGGTATAACAGGCTGGTGAGGAGGGTGGAGCGCATGGAGCACTCCATCGGCAGCATCGTGTCCAAGATGGATGCTGTGATGGTGAAGCTGGAGGCCATGGAGAGAGCCAAGCTGAGGAGGAGAGACGTGCTGGGGAGACTGCTGGACGGGGTTATGGAGGTGAGGAGAGACGTGCTGGGGAGACTGCTGGACGGGGTTATGGAGGTGAGGAGAGACGTGCTGGGGAGACTGCTGGACGGGGTAATGGAGGTGAGGAGAGACGTGCTGGGGAGACTGCTGGACGGGGTTATGGAGGTGAGGAGAGACGTGCTGGGTAGACTGCTGGACGGGATTATGGAGGTGAGACGTGCTGGGGAGACTGCTGGACGGGGTAATGGAGGTGAGGAGAGACGTACTGGGGAGACTGCTGGACGGGGTTATGGAGATGAGGAGAGACGTGCTGGGGAGACTGCTGGACGGGGTTATGGAGGTGGGGAGAGACGTGCTGGGGAGACTGCTGGACAGGGTTATGGAGGTGAGGAGAGACGTGCTGGGTAGACTGCTGGACGGGATTATGGAGGTGAGACGTGCTGGGGAGACTGCTGGACAGGGTCATGGAGGTGAGGAGAGACGTGCTGGGGAGACTGCTGGACAGGGTTATGGAGGTGAGACGTGCTGGGGAGACTGCTGGACAGGGTCATGGAGGTGAGGAGAGACGTGCTGGGGAGACTGCTGGACGGGGTTATGGAGGTGAGGAGAGACGTGCTGGGGAGACTGTTGGACAGGGTTATGGAGGTGAGGAGAGACGTGCTGGGGAGACTGCTGGACGGGGTTATGGAGGTGAGGAGAGACGTGCTGGGGAGACTGCTGGACAGGGTTATGGAGGTGAGACGTGCTGGGGAGACTGCTGGACAGGGTCATGGAGGTGAGGAGAGACGTGCTGGGGAGACTGCTGGACGGGGTTATGGAGGTGAGGAGAGACGTGCTGGGGAGACTGTTGGACAGGGTTATGGAGGTGAGGAGAGACGTGCTGGGGAGACTGCTGGACGGGGTTATGGAGGTGAGGAGAGACGTGCTGGGGAGACTGCTGGACAGGGTTATGGAGGTGAGACGTGCTGGGGAGACTGCTGGACAGGGTCATGGAGGTGAGGAGAGACGTGCTGGGGAGACTGCTGGACGGGGTCATGGAGGTGACACACACACACCAGTCTTTACAGCATCAGGAGAACTTCTCAAAACCATCAGTTCTCTTTTTGCTATCTTCTTCCTCTCTGACTCCCCCCTCCTCTCCTCCCCTCTCCCCCCCTTCTCTCCTCCCCTCCTCTGCTTTCTCCCCTCTCCTCCTCCCCCCCCTCTCCCCCCCATCTCTCCCTCCTCCCCCCCTCCTCTCCTTCCTCCCCATCTCCCCCCCTCCTCTCCTCCTCCCCCCCCTCCTCTCCTCCCTTCTCTCCCCTCCCCTCTCCCTCCTCCCTCCCACTCCTCCCCTCTCTCCCCTCTCCCCCCCTCCTCTCCTCACCTCCTCTCTCCCCCCTCCCCCCTCCTCTCCTCCCCTCTCTCCCTTCCCCTGCTCTCCTCCCCTCTCTCCCCTCCCCCCCCCTTCCTCCCCTCCTTTCCCCCCCTCCCCCTCCTCTCCTCTTCTCCCCTCTCCCTCCTCCCCCTCCCAGGATGAGAGGATGGGCAGGGACACGGAGGCTCACAGGGAACAGATGGAGAGGCTGGTGAGGGAGGAGTTAGAACGCTGGGAGTCTGACGACACCGTCTCACAGGTCAGCCACCACCAGCCGCCCACTCCCATTGGCCCAGGGGCCCAGGCCCGCCCACGCAGCGCCCGCCCCTCCTCCTCCCTGTCCAATGACGTGCCAGAGTCCGGAGGAAATGGGAGTGGCCATGTGTGAAACCATGACAACGTGGAGGGAAGATTGTGTTGTTTAACCGGTTCAAATCTTAAGATGCTGGTGTCTGTGAATCAAGTCAACCAATTATTTTGAATGAGTTAAAATCAAGTGTTAATCCAGAAGTCTTAAGGGATATTTTTATGCATACTATATTAGGGTATATATACTACGCTTCGTCTGTTCCAGCTCAGATTTAGGATGATTGCCTTTTTTTTTTTATCCTTAGTTTTTCACACAGTCAGTTGCACTTAGACCATTCTAAGGTAAATATTAAGGCGTAGCATCAAGAATATCAACATTAATAACCCTTTATAACCCTTTATCCACCCAAACGCAAAGTGTGTGAGATCAAACAGGAACGTTTGTGAAGAAAATACATCTCTTTTAGGAGAACCTTAATACAATGAAGGATTTTGTCTAGATGAAGGATATTTGATCTTGATCATGTGAGAGGGGCTTGATCATGTGAGAGGGGCTGGATCATGTGAGAGGGGCTTGATCATGTGAGAGGGGCTTGATCATGTGAGAGGGGCTTGATCATGTGAGAGGGGCTTGAAGCCTACAAAGGATATTTCATGGTTTATATTGTAAGAGCACATAGTAGTATTACCAGCTATGTTAACCCTTGCAGGTAACAGCTGTGTTAACCCTTGCAGGTAACAGCTGTGTTAACCCTTGCAGGTAACAGCTGTGTTGACCTGTGCAGATAACAGCTGTGTTAACCCTTGGAGTTAACAGCGTGTGTTGACTTGTGCAGGTAACAGCTGTGTTGACCTGTGCAGGTAACAGCTGTGTTGACCTGTGCAGGTAACAGCTGTGTTGACCTGTGCAGGTAACAGTATGTCTGTCAAGGTCCCTTTTGACATCAGACCCAAAATGGTCTCGTCTGAAAATGTTTTACTTGTTGCTTATATAGTATCTTAAGGTACGCCAGATCTTGCATTATACTCTCATCTTCTGTATCACTTTGTAATGATTTACACTTTGTAAAGACTTACAAATACTTGGTTTATGGACGTATATTATACATATTGTAACTTGAAACAAACTTCGATTTGGAGTGCATCTTGTCTTCATGAGAAACTCATGTGTTTTAGTTTGGATTCCTGTGCTGTGTGTACCTCACAGGAGCCCGTAGTCTTTGTGTTTTTTACCTTTAAGGATATATCCCTGATGTGGACAACCAAATAAAATGTCTCATGTCACAACCAGGAAGTGCTCTGTGTGTTCATGTCTTAAAGCACCCAGAGAAGCTAGAAATTAACAGCCTCCATTCACCATGAACCAGTTCCTTGACCAAAGAACTCACAAATAAATATGGAGACAACAAGACCATTCGAGGAACACAAGGATGAGACACTTTACAAAATGACTTGAAAAGGTTTATAAAAAGGTTTGTCAGGAACAGAACGTTATACAAAATCATCAAAAGTTCACTCAAATCAGTTATAATAATTATGATCAGTAATTCAATGGAATCATTTAACTCAACTTTTGTGTAATCAGAAAATCTGTGCAAATCCCAATTAAACTACAAACTAAGTAACTCTTTAAAAGGTAAGGATGGCAAATTATAATGTTTATAAGAAGAAACATCAGTGACTCATAAATAAACAGTAAACAGAAGACCCAATACTTCAAATGAATGATTCTGCAGCTCTGAGATCAGATGAGTATTTGCAGAACACCAGTGCGAACCACTGGTCCACTCTGAAGTCAAACAGGAAGTAGATTAACAGCTGAAGTACAGACCTCCTTCTGGCATTTGAAGGTTAAAACTTAGCCGGTGAAATTGTCAACATGAACCTTTTTTGTTGAACAGACTCAATCTGAGGTGAACTCAGGTGAACTTCTTGATGAAGCGCAGTTTGAGATAGGCAATGAGGAGGAAGAGGATGGTCATGATTGCCATGGCAACATGGTTTTGCCAGAGATCCCAGTTGGTGTAGCCGATTCCCAGGTACTGCAGGTGCTGCTCACCTGTGCACCTGCAAGCACACGGCCAGTCAACAGGTGAGTCAGAGAGGGGTGGGTGGCCAGGTCTGTGTCCATCTGTCATCCCCTCCCTCCAGAGCATCTCAACATGTGAGTCACTACAGCTGTAGAGTACAAACCTGGCAACCCAGCTTTCGGTGCTTCCACCCCCGATAGCTTGTCCAGTGAAACTGGATGATTGAGCGGTAAGAATGAGTCTGCTGTTCCACCAAGGCTACAGCAGAGTCTGCTGTTCTACCAGGACTACAGCAGAGTCTGCTGTTCCACTAGGACTACAGCAGGCCCCGCTGTTCTACCAGGACTACAGCAGAGTCTGCTGTTCCACCAGGACTACAGCAGAGTCTGCTGTTCCACCAGGGCTACTGTTCCACTAGGACTACAGCAGAGTCTGCTGTTCCACTAGGACTACAGCAGGCTCTGCTGTTCCACTAGGACTACAACAGAGTCTGCTGTTCACCAGGGCTACAACAGAGTCTGCTGTTCCACTAGGACTACAGCAGACTCTGCTGTTCCACTAGGACTACAACAGAGTCTGCTGTTCCACCAGGGCTACAACAGAGTCTGCTGTTCCACTAGGACTACAGCAGGCTCTGCTGTTCCACCAGGGCTACAACAGAGTCTGCTGTTCCACTAGGACTACAACAGAGTCTGCTGTTCCACCAGGGCTACAACAGAGTCTGCTGTTCCACTAGGACTACAACAGAGTCTGCTGTTCCACCAGGGCTACAACAGAGTCTGCTGTTCCACTAGGACTACAGCAGGCTCTGCTGTTCCACCAGGGCTACAACAGAGTCTGCTGTTCCACTAGGACTACAACAGAGTCTGCTGTTCCACCAGGGCTACAACAGAGTCTGCTGTTCCACTAGGACTACAACAGAGTCTGCTGTTCCACCAGGGCTACAACAGAGTCTGCTGTTCCACTAGGACTACAGCAGGCTCTGCTGTTCCACCAGGGCTACAACAGAGTCTGCTGTTCCACTAGGACTACAACAGAGTCTGCTGTTCCACCAGGGCTACAACAGAGTCTGCTGTTCCACTAGGACTACAACAGAGTCTGCTGTTCCACCAGGGCTACAACAGAGTCTGCTGTTCCACTAGGACTACAACAGAGTCTGCTGTTCCACCAGGACTACAGCAGAGTCTGCTGTTCCACTAGGACTACAGCAGGCTCTGCTGTTCCACTAGGACTACAGCAGAGTCTGCTGTTCCACTAGGACTACAGCAGAGTCTGCTGTTCCACTAGGACTACAGCAGGCTCTGCTGTTCCACTAGGACTACAGCAGGTAATGCGAAGGAACGGTATGTGTTCACATGACAGTGCAACAACGATGATCATATATCAAATGCAAAGATCACAAAAAAAGTCAATTTATACCACAGATATCCCAAGTGGTGCTGTACAGAAGGGTGATGTGTGTTTATTTAGGGCCAAGAGTTTCCTGGGTCATCCAATTTGCTAGGTGGCGCTGTCAGCTAACACTAGAGTCCTAGAACTGCGGTCCTGAAACTGCAGCTCTTCGGCTCTGCAGGTTCATACAATTGCCTTGAGCCGGCCCTGTGTTCTACAGTTGTGTTTCTTCACTCTGGTCCTCAGGGACCCCCTGTCCTGCATGTTCTAGATGTTTTCCTGCTCCAACAATCCTGATTCTGATGAACGTGTCGTTATGAAGTTTTATCTACTAAAGCTCCAATTCAGCTGACGGGGCAGCAGGGGGCAGCAGGGGGCAGCAGGGGGCAGCAGGGGGCAGCAGGGGGCAGCAGGGGGCAGCAGAACTCACGTGATCCCAGGCGTGCTCATGGTGCAGTTGGACGTGCCGGGAAACACGGTCGTGTTCAGGGCAGCGAGGTGGTTACAGAAGCTCAAACCCACAAACTCATTGATCTCCAGCGCCTGCGAATAACGACAGGTCAGACATGCAATCAGATCAGAAGTGTGTGTGTGTGTGTGTGTGGGGTAGGGCTGGGCAATATATATATATTCTTTTTTGTTATCTCGCTATTGTCCAAAAATGTACGATATTCGATATAAATCTCAATATGTTTGCATTTGCATTTAATTAATAAAAAAACATGATTTTCTTTTGCCCCCATTAGAAAACAACAAAAACTACTTAGATAAAACAGCTATTGTTACAAAGTACAAAATATGTAGTCCAAATGTAAGCAGTTACCATAACATAGTACTTGCAACTTGACAAAATGGACCTCACATGGAACGATTCATGCAGAGGTCCTTATGTGACAGGAGAATAAGAGAGCAGAAGAGAGTGCCTGTGAGAGTGCAATTTTCAGTTTGTCACAAACGGTGTCTGTGTGTGTGTGTGTGTGTGTGTGTGTGTGTCTGTGTGTGTGAACACAGAGGAGACAGATGTTGATCTTAAAACACAAGCAACACAAGGACCTGCAAAAACTTTTTTTTTTTACATTGTCGTCAACATTATTGCGATATTATCGCTAATATTCGATACATCACCCAGCCCTAGTGTGAGGGTGTGTGTGCATAAGTATGAGAGAGTTTCTGAGAGGATGTGTTTGTGTGTGAGTGCATGAGTCTGTGCTCACAGTGAGTCCGTAGCGAGGGATACTGAAGTATTTCAACCAGGCCAGCCAGTCCATGATGCTGGTCAGGTTCACCAGCAACCCGGAGAATATCTAAACAAAACACAACAACACCTTAAACATTTTCCAGTTTCAGCTACATACCAGGTACACACTGTTAGAACTCAGCACTTCTGATCCTTGATCTCCTGCGGTACTCTCTATATGACACGATTTGTACATCTCTTTATATAAAAGTGTCTGCAAAATGAATGAATGTTTGTCTCTAGTGTTTGTCAGTAAAGACTCTTCTCTGGGAGGGTAAATGTTTGTTGTTGAACAGCAGCTGTCTTTTCATACCCGTGGGTGTGTTAATAATAATAATAATAAACTATTTGCACTTTTCAAAACACAGTTCCAAAGTGTTTAAAGTTCCAAAGTGCTGAAAGGTACAGAGTGCTGAAAGGTACAGAGTGTTGAAAGGTACAGAGTGCTGAAAGGTACAGAGTGCTGAAAGGTACAGAGTGCTGAAAGGTACAGAGCGCTGAAAGGTACAGAGCGCTGAAAGGTACAGAGCGCTGAAAGTTCCAGAGTGCTGAAAGGTACAGAGCGCTGAAAGGTACAGAGCGCTGAAAGGTACAGAGTGCTGAAAGGTACAGAGCGCTGAAAGGTACAGAGCGCTGAAAGGTACAGAGCGCTGAAAGGTACAGAGTGCTGAAAGGTACAGAGCGCTGAAAGGTACAGAGTGCTGAAAGGTACAGAGTGCTGAAAGGTACAGAGTGCTGAAAGGTACAGAGCGCTGAAAGGTACAGAGTGCTGAAAGGTACAGAGCGCTGAAAGGTACAGAGTGCAGAAAGGTACAGAGCGCCCAGACGTGCTGATGACCTCACCATCATGAAGACGAAGCTGATGGTCATGAAGATGTTCGCCACGGCGACCACGTTCTGGTCGGCTGAGATGGCCATCGTCATGGCCGTGGCCGTGTACGCTACCATGATGACCGTGAACGTGAAGATGAAGAAGGCTGCCGCGGTTTTCTGCAGCCCTGAGAACACACACAACTAAATCAACTATCTTCAATCTACTTTGCAACTCAGATTCTTATACAGTCACTGCCTCATCATGTGACACGGGTCATGTGACACAGCTCACCAATCATGAAGTAGATGATGCAGCTGAAAATGACAGCAGGGATGGTGCGCAGGGTGATGATGTCAGAGAGGATCTTAGACAGGAAGTAGACTGACACGCGGTAGTACCCACTGATGTACTCATGACTGCAGATCAATAAAACGACCAATCAGCCTGTGTGTTTGTGTGTGGGATTATCTTACTATAGTAAAACAATTTTGTGTCTAAGGTTAGAGGATAAGGTTAGGGGTTAAGGGTTAGATAGAACACAACTTTGAATAGAAGTCAATGGTAGGTCCTCACAAGGATAGTAACTGAAACATGAGTGCGTGTGTCACCTACACAAACAGCTTCCTCTCTGTAATGAACAGCTCTGCTGCTGACAGCGTGCTGAAGCACTGGTTGGTGGTGATGAAGAAGAGAGCTCCCATCCTAATGAAGACACAGTCAGTCCTGCTGCTTACACACACACACACAGTCACTTTCCATCTCTCTCTTTCCCCCCTCTCTTCTTTTCTCCCTCTTTCCCCACTCTCTCTCCTTCCTCCTCTTTCCTCATTCTTCCGGTCGTTCTCCTGGTAGACAGTCTAAGACTTGCTGTCATGTGGAAGCCCTGTGCATCTTCGTGTTCTTGGTGTGAGGACGTCTAGTCGTCAGACATTAGGGGTGGAACAAAACGCCTTGTGATCGAGACGCAAACCAGTTTCCCCACAAGGATGTCATGAATGGGTGCACGCATTATGGCGCCCTAACCCTAACCCTACGATAAATGGATGATCAGTTGACCTGATGGCTGATCTGTGACGTGGTTGCTCACCTGTTCTGGATCCCGCTCTGGTCGTCTTTCACCCCGAAGAAGATGGCGCCCACGATGAGAGCCAGGAATATAGTGACACCCAGCTGAGTAACACACACACATATATATATATATATCAGACCTGTTATATTTCTGTTTCTTTTGTTTATCTCATGTTAGCTTCACCTGTGCTGTCGGGATAATCCACTTTACTCTGTATATACCTGTGAAGCTGGATGTAATAAAGTTAATCGACTGATTGAAAGATCATATCAGCTATGAGGTCAAAAGTCTTTTTTTTTTTAAATCTCCAACCTGAACAACAGGAAGTGTGGAGAACTACAGGAAGTGTGGAGAACTACAGGAAGTGTGGAGAACTACAGGAAGTGTGGAGAACTACAGGAAGTGTGGAGAACTACAAGAAGTACTGAGCCGTAGGACAACATGCTCGGAAACTTCCATCACATGACGGTGTTCTGATCAAAGCTTTCAAGATTTTACTTTATTGTAAACTAATCTCTCTGTGGCCCCTCTGGAGAAGGGTGACTAAGGGGTTGTCAGGGAGGGAAGGACAGACTGAACTCTGACACACTGTCTTCTATACCCTGAACCCTGGACACAGAGAGAGAGATACAGAGAGAGAGAGACATAGAGAGAGAGGGAGGGACAGAGAGAGAGACATAGAGAGAAAGAGAGAGAGATAACAGAAAGAGTAGAACATTATTTATCCTCTGGAGGGAAGCCGCTCTGTTCCTGTTCCAGTAAGAGAGAAAAGCTGTATTATCAAGGCAGAGAGAAAGAGACACAGAGAGAGGGAGACAGAGACAGAGAGACAGAGAGAGAGAGAGAGAGAGAGAGAGAGAGAGAGAGAGAGAGGCAGGCTCGAGGCAGGATTTAATCCTGATGGTTTACAGGTTGTGACAGACCTGAGCAGCACCAGCACAGTTCCCAGGGTGAAGGAATAAGCTAATAAGGTTGAGCCTTGCTTCACACCCTCCTGCCCCTCCACACCTCCACCCCTTATACCTCTACCTCCCTCCACCCCTCACCCCTCACCCCCTATACCTCTCCCTCCCTCTACACCTCCATCCCTCACCCCCTATACCTTTCCCTCCCTCTACACCTCCATCCCTCACCCCCTCTACCTCTCCCTCCCTCACCCCCTATACCTCTCCCTCCCTCCACCCCTAACCCTCTCCCTCCCTCCACCCCTTACGTCACAGGGGGCTCATGTGACAGTGTGTCAGGTTTAGGCCCAGCCGGATCAGGAACAGATATGATATCAGTTCAGATCGCAGGCCAACTGGCTGAGACTGGGGTCACAACAGCCACCAAAGCAGCTTCCAGACTAAAGCCAGGCCCATTCATATGGGTCAGATTAGCTGCTAACAGCTCTTAAAGTGACTGATCTCTGATGGCCCCTTCCCCAACCCCTTCTCACCAGCACCGTGCCCAGCCCTGGGTCAGAGCTGACTGATTTGTTAGGAGGGCGAAAGAGAGAGAACACAATTTAAGACTCCTATTATGTCCAAGTGAGTTGCTTTGGTGTGTGTGTGGGATGAGGGCTAAGTCTTGTCATAAGGTTATCAGACATGCGCCCTCCTCCCCTCCTGGCCTTAATGCTTGGCTGGCGGCTGTGTGTGTGTGTATGTGTGGTGCAGGGGGTTTGAAGGTGTTAGAGGTTATATTGGTTCAACACGTCTGAAGGGTTTAACCCTGAACACAAAGGAATTAGATTCTCCTTAAGACTAGGCAGTGTGTGTGTGTGTGTGTGTCAGTGTGTGTGTGTGTGTGTGTGTGTCAGTGTGTGTACGGGCGTGCACCACGTCCACCCCACCTGTGCCACGGAGGTCTGTGGGTTCAGCAGCAGGTTCTTGAAGGTTCTTTTCAGGACCCAGTGCAGCTGGTGGAAGAAGGAGCAGTTGTAGGTGATAGTCCTGGCCTGGGGCCGCACGCCGTGCCCCCTCCCCCGGACCAGGAGCTCCAGCTGGGCCAGGGTCTCCCGGCAGGACGGGCTGCTGCGGTACTGCTCCACCAGGTGCTCCTCAATGCGCTGGCGAGAGCTCATCAGCTCGTCCAGGTCGATTTCTGCACAGGGAGGAGGAGAGGGGGGAGAGGAGAGGGATGAGGAGAGAGAGAGAGACAGAAGGGAGGGGAGGTTAGTGAAGTCCAACAACAGATGTCAATCACATCTTTGGGAGGATTTTAATACCTGGAGCAGGGCGATGTTAAAATAAATAATGATGTGTTTTTCCCCCTCAGAGGTCTGGACCTTGGCTATATGTAGTTCTGACCCTGTAGTCTGTGTAGAGTTAATCATGCTCTAAAGCCATCAGAGAGTTTGCACGCTCAAATACAAACAACTTCTGCCCCCGAGCCAGATGGATTAGGTCTGGAGGGGTTTTGGCCAAACAGGGAGGGAGAGAGAAGTGATGGGAGAGGAGAAAGAGAGGGAGAAAGAGAGAGAAGATCCAGGGTAGTAACTACATATGATTGTATGCATTTGAAGTGAGAGCTAATCTAGCTAGTTTGGTGACTATCATCACAGACTGAGGCTCTAGGTAATAGCTTTGGTGCCGACAGGTTCAGCGTTAAATATGATTACAACAGGAGAAGTTCTGTAGAGAAAAATATCATAAGTTGAGCTTTTCATGGATCAATAAGAGGAATTCTATATGGTGGATTGGCAGTGTGTGTGTGTGTGTGTTACCATCTGAGCTCTGCATCTTGTTCATGGTGTGTGTGTGTGTGTGTGTGTGTGGATGTGTGTGTGTGTGTGTGTGTTACCATCTGAGCTCTGCATCTTGTTCATGGTGTGTGTGTGTGTGTGGATGTGTGTGTGTGTGTTACCATCTGAGCTCTGCATCTTGTTCATGGTGTGTGTGTGTGTGTGTGTGTGTGTGTGTGTGTGTGTGTGTGGATGTGTGTGTGTTACTGTCTGAGCTCTGCATCTTGTGCATGGCGTGTGTGTTACCATCTGAGCTCTGCATCTTGTTCATGGTGTGTGTGTGTGTTACCATCTGAGCTCTGCATCTTGTTCATGGTGTGTGTGTGTGTTACCATCTGAGCTCTGCATCTTGTTCATGGTGTGTGTGTGTGTTACCATCTGAGCTCTGCATCTTGTTCATGGTGTGTGTGTGTGTTACCATCTGAGCTCTGCATCTTGTTCATGGTGTGTGTGTGTGTGTTACCATCTGAGCTCTGCATCTTGTTCATGGTGTGTGTGTGTGTGTGTGTGTTACCATCTGAGCTCTGCATCTTGTTCATGGTGTGTGTGTGTGTTACCATCTGAGCTCTGCATCTTGTTCATGGTGTGTGTGTGTGTTACCATCTGAGCTCTGCATCTTGTTCATGGTGTGTGTGTGTTACCATCTGAGCTCTGCATCTTGTTCATGGTGTGTGTGTTACCATCTGAGCTCTGCATCTTGTTCATGGTGTGTGTATGTGGATGTGTGTGTGTTACTGTCTGAGCTCTGCATCTTGTTCATGGTGTGTGTGTGTGTTACCATCTGAGCTCTGCATCTTGTTCATGGTGTGTGTGTGTGTTACCATCTGAGCTCTGCATCTTGTTCATGGCGTTGCCGGTAGCGTCTCCGTTGATCACATCCAGAAAGAAGTCTGCTGGGTTGTTGTGGGGCTCGCAGGTGTAACCTGGGAAACCAGACACACACACACCATGTAAAACAAGTGTAACCTGGGAAACCACACACACACCATGTAAAACAGCAGTACATGCAGTCATTTACAATTCATTGATTTGTATTAATTATATATACACACATTTATATGTATATGTACATGTATATGCAGTATTTTAATGTATACACCATTTTACAAGCAATAATAAATGTAACTTCTATATTTATATACAGTATATTTGGTGAGAGAGACAGAGACAGAGAGACACAGAGAGAGAGAGAGACACAGAGAGAGAGACACAGAGAGAGAGGTAAATAAAAGCTACCTATGTCAGCAAAGTAGTCGAGAGCGTTCTTCCCCGGTCCATGGTACACCATCTTCCCGTTGACCAATAGGGTGAGGGTGTCAAACAGCCGGTATATGGAGTAACGTGGTTGGTGGATGGACATGATGATGGTGCGCCCTTGATTGGCCATTCTAAAGGAAGAAGCAGCGAATCCGAGGAAACCGACGATATGTTTGTGAGCTGATGAAGATGATGAAGCACAGTGAAGCACAGTGAAGCACAGCTCTGCTTCATGACCTGACATTACTAGAAACCTGGAGGAGGAAGAGGAGGACTGAGGAGAAGGAGGGTCATTGAGAGCTAAAGGGGCCTTGTGTTTTACCATACTGACATCAACTTTAGATAAAGCAGCAGAAAGGAAAAGAAAGTGAGGGAAAGAAGCAAGGATAGGAATCTTTTGGTACCTCAGGATTCGATTCTTGGGGTCACTATTTGACCCCCCAAAATATATATATATAAAAAGAAAAAATATGACATTACAATTTTTTTTTTTTTTTTAATCGATGTGAATTGCAAGAAGACTAAATTGCGATTCAAATATGAATCGATTTTCCCCCCGACCCCTAGAGAGGAGGAAGGAAATCAGTAAGGAATACAGGAGACATGCTAGGAGGCTAGCAGGAGATATGCTAGGAGGCTAGCAGGAGACATGCTAGGAGGCTAGCAGGAGGCTAGCAGAAGATATGCTAGGAGGCTATATGCTAGGAGGCTAGCAGGACACATGCTAGGAGGCTTTATGCTAGGAGGCTAGCAGGAGAAATGCAAGGAGGCAGTTTCCCGCACCTGCCTCTTCAGCAGCCTGTGACAACACCGAGTTAGCAGACTACATGGCTGCCCTAAAGGACTACATCCCCCACCTCTTAAGCAGCAGCAGGACAGAGTTGGCGGTGCTGGCGTCCAGGCCAGTGGTGGGCTCGTCCAGGAACAGCACAGACGGGTCCATGATCAGCTCCATACCGATGTTGGTCCTCTTCCTCTCCCCCCCTGAGATCCCCCTGATCAGCTGGGTCCCCACCTGGAGGAAGGGAAGACAGGAGAGGGGAGAAGGTAGGAGAGGAGAATGGAGGAGAGTGAGTAAATACGTTGCTGTTGCTGTCACAACTCCATCTACATAGTTGTCCATCTCCCCCCCCTCATCTTAGCGTCGGCCACCTTGGCCAGCCCCAGCTCCTTCACCAGGTGGTTGACCCTGGCCTTCATCTCCCCCCCCTCATCTTAGCGTCGGCCACCTTGGCCAGCCCCAGCTCCTTCACCAGGTGGTTGACCCTGGCCTTCATCTCCCCCCCCTCACCTTAGCGTCGGCCACCTTGGCCAGCCCCAGCTCCTTCACCAGGTGGTTGACCCTGGCCTTCATCTCCCCCCCCTCACCTTAGCGTCGGCCACCTTGGCCAGCCCCAGCTCCTTCACCAGGTGGTTGACCCTGGCCTTCATCTCCCCCCCCTCACCTTAGCGTCGGCCACCTTGGACAGCCCCAGCTCCTTCACCAGGTGGTTGACCCTAGCCTCCTTCTCCTCCCTCCTCACGCTGCTGGGGAGCCGCAGCTCTGCAGAGAAGCGCAGGTTCTCTCTCACAGTCAGCGTCCCCATCACCACGTCATCCTGCAGGCAGGGGCACAGGGCAGGGGTGACAGGGCTGGGGTCAGGGGTGACAGGGCTGGGGTCAGGGGTGACAGGGCTGGGGTCAGGGGTGACAGGGCTGGGGTCAGGGGTGACAGAGCTGGGGTCAGGGGTGACAGGGCTGGGGTCAGGGGTGACAGGGCTGGGGTCAGGGGTGACAGGGCTGGGGTCAGGGGTGACAGGGCTGGGGTCAGGGGTGACAGGGCTGGGGTCAGGGGTGACAGGGCTGGGGTCAGGAGTCAAGGGTGACAGAGCTGGGGTCAGGAGTCAAGGGTGACAGGGCTGGGGTCAGGGGTCAAGGGTGACAGGGCTGGGGTCAGGGGTCAAGGGTGACAGAGCTGGGGTCAGGGGTGACAGGGCTGGGGTCAAGGGTGACAGGGCTGGGGTCAGGGGTGACAGGGCTGGGGTCAGGAGTCAAGGGTGACAGGGCTGGGGTCAGGGGTGACAGGGCTGGGGTCAGGAGTCAGGGGTGACAAGGCTGGGGTGTAGCAGATGAAGCTTCCTCAGTACCTGGACCACGTAGCCAGAAAGACACTTGTAGTTGGGGGGCTGGGGCGCCCCGTCGATCAGCACTTCTCCTGACAGACCAGACGGGTCCTTACGCGCCGCCAGAACATCGAGGAACCTTCAACAGCACATCAGGGTAACGTTAGGATGAGGAACACTTCACATCAGGACTATTAATCCTTAAACGACAGATGGTCCAACATTCCAACAGGTTTAGGGTCATGTGACTAGAACAGCCTGATCCAGGTGTACTAGATCTGAACAGCCTGATCTAGGTGTTCTAGATCTGAAGATGAACACTTACGATGACTTCCCACTGCCAGTCGGCCCCAGAATAGCGTTCAGACCAGGTCTCATCATCCCACTGAAACACAGAATCTGACATTTTATAATCTGGTTTAATCCAATTCTGAAGCAAATGTATGGAACTCTTAATAGTTCTAAACCTGATCTGAGCACCTGGCAGGATGGGTACAGGGGCCTTAAGCATCTGGGGCCCGTTTCAATAACTAATATGGGGCCCTACCCACATAAAACAAACATAATAGAGCAGAAAAAGCTAGGATTCCTGTTGGTTTGCATCAATGGTATATTATTGTATTACAAGCAATTCCAGTTTAATGAACAGGACAGCTCAACATTGAATTCTAAAACTGGTTGTTCCCATCCTTGATTGTGATTGGCTATATTGCATTCCATGCCGTTGTAAAATCCAGCATAACCTCACAGGTTGTCCTCATAACATTCTTCAACATTCCATATTACTGCTCATCGAATATTTCAAATTGAAAAAGACGGCAAAGATGTCCATCTGGCTGTTGCGTGGCAACGATTTATGTTGGAACTTTGTCTGAGAATGACGGCGATTGGTTTGAGGGCGTTTTGTTTGAGAATGATGGCGTTTAGTTTGAGGGCGTTTTGTCTGAGAATGATGGCCTTTGGTTTGAGAGCGTTTTGTTTGTGAATGACGGCGTTTGGTTTGAGAGCGTTTTGTTAGAGAATGACGGCGTTTGGTTTGAGAGCGTTTTGTCTGAGAATGATGGCGTTTGGTTTGAGAGTGTTTTGTCTGAAAATGACAGAGGTTTTTCTGAGACAGAAGCCGTTTCGCCCTAGTCTGACGACTTTTGGTCTGAGACTTGACGCCTTTTCGTTTGAGTCTGACAATTGAGTCCGAGATCTGAGGATGTCCTAAAATGAACACCGTACAGCAGTCAAGTTTCTAAACACGTCTGGGCTTCACATAAAGATGGTGAAAATATTCTAGGCTCGAGGGAGAACTGTATTTGTACAAAGGAACAGTTACACAATGGAATCAAAAGGTCTGTAAAAAAGTATCTAAAACTGTAAAAACAGCTCAGCTTTGTCTCTGTGTCACGTGAGGTCGTTTAATTCTTTTCCCTAGCTGTCAGGTGTATCAGGGAGATTATATGCAAGAATCCATGATTAATATCATATAATTAACACTAGTTCAGAGCAGGGGGGGGGGGGGGGGGGGGGGTTGGGGTTGAAATGATGCCATTTCTCCATGGGACATGTCAAGTCTATTTAACATTAATTCAATTGAGAGAAAAAAAAAGTTTTATGCTTGCAATAATTTAATTTATCGAGGCCGGAAAAGCAGGCCTCATTATCAGACTAGGTCAGAATGTGGAGCCTGGGTTCATCTACAGCGAGCCTGGGTTCATCTACAGAGAGCCTGGGTTCATCTACAGCGAGCCTGGGTTCATCTACAGCGAGCCTGGGTTCATCTACAGCGAGCCTGGGTTCATCTACAGCAAGCCTGGGTTCATCTACAGCGAGCCTGGGTTCATATCCAGCAAGCCTGGGTTCATCTACAGCAAGCCTGGGTTCATCTACGGTGAGCCTGGATTCATCTACAGCGAGCCTGGGTTCATCTACAGCAAGCCTGGGTTCATCTACAGCAAGCCTGGGTTCATCTACGGCGAGCCTGGGTTCATCTACAGCAAGCCTGGGTTCATCTACGGCGAGCCTGGGTTCATCTACAGCAAGCCTGGGTTCACCTACGGCGAGCCTGGGTTCATCTACAGCGAGCCTCGGTTCATCTACAGCGAGCCTGGGTTCATCTACAGCGAGCCTGGGTTCATCTACAGCGAGCCTGGGTTCATCTACAGCGAGCCTGGGTTCATCTACAGCGAGCCTGGGTTCATCTACAGCGAGCCTGGGTTCATCTACAGCGAGCCGTTACGCTTGACGCTCCTTTCAGCCTTTATGCTAGCCGTTTACTTTGTCTAGGGATTATTACAAATGTTTGACAAACCTTTACAGGATTACAGTTTAGAGAGAATGGCTTAAACATGAACGCTCAAGCTCAGATCCATGCGGACACACAGACACACCCTCTCCCCTGTTATCGATCTAGCTGTCTTCTGAACAGATGATGGAGAGGTCAACAATTGGAATAAAGAATCTGTATCACCATGAGCAGACGTCATTAAGGGGGTCAAAGTCTGCATTAGTGGACTCAAAGATCCTTATCAAATATGGTAAATAGACTGCATTTATATATCGCATTCCAAAGCGCTTTACATGATGCCTCTTATTTATAAGTCACACACAACACCTGCCTGTGTGCACGCCTAGATATCTATCACCACAGTTAGGGTTAGTGTTCACATAGGTCTTGCATATTTGTATGCTTGTTTTGGCCACCCGCAATGCTTTATGGCTATCTTGTTGTTATTATCAGTGACCTATGCACTTTGTAAAGCTCTTTCTTGGAAGTCGCTTTGGTAAAAAGTGTCTGCTAAAAGAATAAATGTGGCGTATGTCAGGTGTAGTGTACACGTTATCTACACATTGTTCACACGTCGATGGCTAGTTCGATTCCCGGCCGTGGCAAATTACGTTGTGTCCTTGGGCAAGGCACTTCACCCTACTGGCCATGTCCCTGTACTTACTGTAAGTCGCTCTGGATAAGAACGTCTGCTAAATGTAAATGTAAACATACGTGTGCACGACACCAGCGCGATGCCTACGTCACGTATGTGTGTGAACACCTGTGTTTATTGGAAGTCAATGTAAAGTTCTCGTGTGTGTTCAGAGGGTTGATATCATTGCGCAGGCACTACTGTGCGCTTTGCATATGAACCGCTGACACTGACTACACCCCATAGTGCGTGTGCACGTGTGTGTGCATGCGTGCGTGCGAGTGTGTGCCTGCGTGCAAGTGTGTGCATGCGTGCGAGTGTGTGCATGCGTGCAAGTGTGTGCATGCATGCATGCGTGCGAGTGTGTGCGTGCGAGTGTGTGCATGCGTACTTCAGGTCCACCAGTATCCCCCGTGGGGTCACCTTCCTCTTACAGAGGGGCCCGCTCTTCACCACCACCTTGTACTGGATGTCATGGAAACTGACCACCGCACCCATGGGCTGCCACGATTTGTCCACGGTGAAGATGACCTTTGACTTTGGCATCCCATTGGTGGTCGGGTCGTCAGTCATCGCAATGTTGATGTGATTGGCTCGCTCCATCCTCCTGCATGCAGATTTCACCTTTTTCAGATTAGACGACAAGATTCTGATGTTGATGGAAACTTTCTGGAACAGAAACTAAGTACAGAAAGCATAAATGTATTTTCATAAATTCTTAAAGAATGTAATTATTGTATGTATTATGTACTCTTCTAGGATCTTGAAGAGGATTTTCTAGAATGTCACTCTTATAGAATGTTGAAGGGGAAATTCGAGAGCGAAGATGGGCCACATTGTCAGCTGGTCACCTTTCAGAGCTCATTTAATTATTGCTTTCAAAACGTTTTACTAGTTCATATAGGTTAAAGAATGTGTGTGAGAAGGGGAGCAAGAGGCAGAAAGAGAGATGGAAACAGAGAGAGAGGGGGAGAGAGGGAGAGAATGAGAGAGGGGGGGAGAGAGAGGGAGAGAATGTGAGAGTGGGAGAGAGAGAGAATAAGAGAGGGGGGAGACAGATGGAGAGAATGAGAGAGGGGGGGAGAGAATGAGAGAGGGGGAGAGAGGGAGAGAATGAGAGAGAGGGAGAGAATGAGAGGGGGAGAGAGGGGGGGAGAGGGAGATAATGAGAGAGGGGGAGAGAGGGGGGGGGGGAGAGAGGGGGGGAGAGAGAGAGGGGGAGAGAGATGGAGAAAAAGAGAGATGGAGAGGAAGAACTGAGCAAGAAACAGAAGATCCACAGTTTTGCCATGTGACAGGATGTTGTTTTGCTCCTGGGAAAAACTTCTTCATCCAACTGCCATGTCAGAGTTAGACTGAATGTGCAAGGGAATGACTTAAGGTAAAGGACTTCCTTAAGATGCGCATGGACCGACCCGGTGCTAACCGTTTGCCGCTGCACTTGTCAGCACCTACGTCTTTGCTCCTATAGACGGTGCTGTAATCTCACAATTCATAAATTTACACCAAGAAGTGTGAATATCTTAGAAAGGATACAGTTACTGTAAGGCAACATATCCAGAATCTATAGCAGTTAGGCTATAACATTAATAAGAGGAATGAGCAATTTACCTTGCTAACGGTGATTTTCGTAGATTGGTTGTGGATTTTTTTTAAAGAAAATCTTTTAATATTTAATGTTCTGAATGAACGGAAAATGACGCTTTCCTTACAAAAATAATGCCTACCTATGAATGTCTCCTGCCCCATAAAAAAACTCACTTAATGGATAAATTGATGACAACGAACAGATGATAGATTCCGTTTTGAAATGTAAAAATCTTCAGCTTCAGCTCATGGCGACAAGTTGTTGATAATAGCTTAAATATTGTAAGCTATATGCAAAATATATGATCAACGTAGATGTTTTATTAAACACAAACCAACTAATAAAACGAAACCCACATGAACAACGTAAACATCAAAGAGGGATCATGCACTCCACAACCCCGCTATAGTACCTACTTCAGAGACAGTCTGACAACTTAAGTCTCACAGGTCGAGTGAGAAAGATTTAATAAAACTATTCCTCCCGGAGGAAAGTCACTGTATGCAATTAACTGCCCAGTGGAAAAAAATCTATGTAATTCTGTTGTAAAAATAAATACTTGTCAATAATCAACGCTGTACAATAGCCTACTCACCCACAAACTTATATTAATAGCGCTCGCCTCTCCTGCCAGCCACACGTGTTTGCGAGATTTCTATCTGGACCAATGAATTTATAGCTTCGCAGGTCACTGGAGCAGTTACAGCACGGCTTCCGTGGGATCTGCCCAGAAAAAGGATGTCATCAAATCATTCAAAGCTGGATGTGCAGCGACATTGTTCAACCACGACATTGGAAAAAGTTATGTTTGTTCTCCCTTTTTGTTTAACAACAAAAACAGACTCATTGCTGAATTTAGCCTTTTGGACTGTTCATGTCGCCTGTGCAATGCTCACATAATGTAAAGGATGCAGTGGTGATTTTAGACTCTTTTTAGGGGTGCTCAACCACACCTAAATTTCATCTCAGCACCCCTAGAAATAATAAAAAATAATATGAATCATCATGATCTTAAATAAGTTTTAGTGCTCTAACGTGTTAAAACAATGTTTATTTATTGTTGACACATCATTATCGTGGTAGTTTAGGAAGAAAGGGACTTTCTTAATTTTTTTTACCATTAATTCAATATTTTGCATAATAATACATAAATGTATTCATTGTTATCCAGTGAAATTAGTGATTTATTAGCAAGGGGGTTTAACACTTTTGCAAGGCACTGTATCCATGTCACAATCTAATTGGGGGCTGAGCCCCCCTAAAGGTCTGATGCTAGAATCGCTCCTGAAAGGATGCCAGCATTTTTGGAAAATCATGGCAACACATTCTTACTTCAATGGGCTATAAGACGTATTCTAGGAACAATGTAAACATTGCGTGACTATAGGGGTGATCAAACAAATAGCTTCATACTTGGACGATTATAATTATGATCATAATAATGATAATGAAAAAATGCTTTCTATTATAGATAAGCTGTCAATTGTGAATGACAGTGGTTCTACTTGTCGGACCGCATTACCACTGCTATCTCAGCATGACGATCTCTGAGCCTCTGCACGTCTCCAGGTTCGCTTCCCCGTCGTGGGCCTGGCTCCAGGCCCGCTGATCCACACCATCTCTTCACTTCACCTGTTCTACTCGCCTGCTGTTCATCAGCTCGTCATCTCAACTTTACATTAACCCTGCAGCCGCAGTCGTTTGTTGTGTCAGACCCGGGGCCTGTTCCATAAAGCAAGTTTACCGAGTAAGCCAGGCTTGCAGAGATGAGAAGTAGCCTACAAAAACGTTGTTACTGTAGGCCTACTTAAGTAGATTTTTCTGGTATCGGTACTCTACTTCACTATTTACAATTTTGGGTTTCAGATGGCTAAGCGGTGAGGGAGTCGGGCTAGTAATCAGAAGGTTGCCGGATCGATTCACCGCCGTGCCAAATGACGATGTGTCCTTGGGCAAGGGACTTCACCCTACTTGCCTCGGGGGGAATGTCCCTGTACTTACTGTAAGTCGCTCTGGATAAGAGCGTCTGCTAACCCTTGCATCTTACATCTTACGTCTTACATAACCCTTGCATTTTATACACACATCTGTACTTTCTCCTTCTTACATTTTCAAACTAGGCTCGTTAAGCTTTTTTAACCTGTATTTGGCGGCACGATCAATATTATTTCTTGTAATTTACATTTAGTCATTTAGCAGACACTCTTATCCAGAGCGACTTACAGTAAGTACAGGGACATTCCCCCCGAGGCAAGTAGGGTGAAGTCCCTTGCCCAAGGACACATCGTCATTTGGCACGGCGGTGAATCGATCCGGCAACCTTCTGATTACTAGCCCGACTCCCTCACCGCTTAGCCATCTGAAACCCAAATAGGCACCCAAACTAATTGCGTGCCTATTTCCTGGCTATCACGCACTACAAACGTAAGCTAGTCTACGAAGCTGCCATGGAGCGAGGTACGCAACAAGAAGAATATTTCCCCCCCAAAAATGTGCATCATTGATGAGTAAGCCTCCTTAATGAGGATTATACTCTCTATTATACAATTGTAGCCTACTCTGCTCTGTTTTAATCTACTTAAGGCTTCTCTGCTTTCCCCTCCCTCTCCTTCCACTGTGTGTGATAAAGAACATTTTGGAAAGGTTGGAAAAATATATATTTAAAAAAAGGTAGGCTACGTTATGGATGAGACAGAGGGAGTTTGCGATGTCGACATGACAGAGAAATGATTGATTCTTGGGAAATATTTGAAATTGTCGGCGTCAAAAAGGATTCCTGGTGAATTATTATCTTAAACTGCCTGCCTGCCTGCCGTCTGTCTGGGTCTCAGGCCTGCTGTCTGTCTGTCTGCCTGGGTCTCAGGCCTGCTGTCTGTCTGTCTGCCTGGGTCTCAGGCCTGCCCTATCCACCCTGCCTATAGCTGAACGGCTCTGGACCCCTCATTAAATAAGCCTTTAATTTGAACCGTTGTGGCTGGTATTGTGCACTTGGTACTGTGCTCTATAGCCTATAACACACACTCCTTAACAAGGGAGAAGCTACGTGACGCACACACAGCGACAATTACTGGTGTCAAAACCAGATGGCATTTGAGGAATCTGCAGTGTGTGTGTGCGCGCACAAGAGGCTATGTGTGCCATGCAATTGAATAAGTGAGTTTGTTTGAGTGAGCGAGTGTGTGTTCATAAGTAAGTGTTTTTGTGGCGTGTGAGTATGTGAGATTGAAATGTGTATTTGTTTACACATGCAGGTTTGACAAGTCAAGCTCCCTTTCAGCTTCCTAGGATGTTTTGGCCAGGTGCCTTTTTATAACACCGGGAATGACTTAAAGTACAAAGGCAGGTACTTATTCAACCAGGCCGATAATCATTGTTTTGTAACACACTGAGTTATGAAACAACCTTCATCTATGGACGTTCATAACATTGAAGACTTAAGATATAGAACTGCTGTAGACTCTGTTTAAAACAGTGTTATACAAAACATTAACCTGTCAGGTTTGAAATAGGTAGGCCGATGAGGTCATAGTTCAGGCTTCAACCTTTTTAAAAACCAAGTTGTGTACGGAAGCACTAGGTGGTAGGCTACTTTTGACATGTAAACTGTAAAAGTGTCAAATGGACGTGTTTATCTTCATAGCATGCCTGAACGTCCGCTTTGCGTGTCAACCAAATTAAGTTTACACGACAAGTCAACGTGAGTCGATGTTCCCGCCCAAACCAACTGAACTCGGGTGCACTTTGGAGCAGGAAACACGACACGTGAGTTGTATCTCTTTACATAATATAAAATATGATCTTCTATCCAATTGTTTTACTTTTTAAATTCAATTAAAGTGACCTGTTTTATTGCAAGTATGGTATAATCAATACCATTTGGAACAATACATAGGCTAGATATTGATTTTAATGAAATTGAACAACTAAATATGTCTACTCGATCTATTGAATTTGACAGTAGGCAGACATGATGAAATCATGTTCTTGTGTGTGTCTAAGCTAGGCTACTTTAGAGCAAAATATCCTACGAAAAAGCAATGTGCTTTAAGCGCCCCGAAAATAACAAGGAGTTTCAGATTCGTAAGGATCTAATTTTTCTTGGACAGAAGCCTTATCAACTCGCTTCTATGATGCCACCCAGTGAACAGGCGACGTATTACATGTTTGAACTCAAATGCTGTACCATTCATTTGAAATCGGAGAAACCGGCAGAACCGGTGCCGGAACAGCGTTGTCACAACTGTCTCGGTTCGCCCCTGGTCATTATGTCACGGTTAGTGCGTGCCTATGTGTCAGTGAAATTGATAGTGATAAATCAACCAGCTCTTAAGCGAACACACGCTGAGAAATGCATCACATGTTTATCAAAAGCATGCACAAAATGTAAAAGGGATTTTTCTGGTAGGCTAGTATTTATTATTTATAAGACTTATACAACGGTACAAAACATGAACGGCCAAAGTGAATGACGACAGAAAGTGTTCGTGACAGTTTGTAGGCCTACAGACCTAACAACAAAACACGGGGTTTAACTCACCCTTCAGCTTCAACAGAAAACATAATTTCCCCTACGAGTGGTGTCAAATCCAAATCACCCTACGCCGTAGTGTACTTTTTATGATCCATGACTGTTGCCTCTGCTGATGATGGTGCCACTATACCGACACGAGACTGAGGACGTTAATGAACATAAAAATAACTTTAGGCCTATAGCCTAGTAGCCTAATGGGCGCGCGTAACAAACAGGAGATTAAAGCAAGTTATTACACAGGATGCAAACGTTGAACAACAAAAACCATCATATCACACAAATACTACATAAACGATTTCAACACTGTATGGACCGTGGCTCAAACAAAATGCAGGATAAATACATTCCTGGATATTTTTTATCCATATCAACAACTATATTCATCTGATTGCATATCCTCTAAGAAGTTAGAAGCACACATTTGAAGCCAACGAGGCACGTGTATCGAATGTGTTGATTTTAAGCTCAAGTGTGGAGGGAGAAGAAAAAAAGACTAAAATGTGAATCATTTCCTTACAGCTGAAAATATCGCTGACATTTTTAAATCAAGCAATTGCTCCAACTGAGCCCTTTTCAGGACGAGGTTGACAAAATGTCAACCGACATTCACATTTAAGAGAGTGAGGATGACTCGTGGAGAAACTTGAGATTTTCCGTCAAATCTACCAGGTAACCCAATATGAATCCCGGTTTCAGTTTAACAGTCACACCTTGACACCTGAACTGAGCCCATCTCTGTCCTGCCAGTACATCCTCAGCGCCTCATAAGATCACTACAGGAAGCCGACCTCATCAAGCTACACACATGGTATCTTGTATAAGATTACCATTTAATATTTCAGATAGCTGAGAAACATTATACACTTACAAAACAGTAGCCAACAGTTTAGGTTTCTTGCAATCTGAAAAATATACATAATTATATGTACAAGATAAAACATGTTAACAAAATAATTGTATCAATTTGTATAATATCAATAACTGACTTCTGTTCGCCAACACACTGGGACACCTGTCCAAGTCACTTTGTATTCATCTTGTTCATTTGGACATAGTTGTTCTAGCAGCGTATGCCAATCAAGGATGGTGTTTGAGACGAACGCGGTCGTTGTAGGATATGCCTTGTTACCTGTCTATAAAGCTGATATAACTGGAATGCTATCGGGTAAGGTTCTTTTTGGCCGAATTTTAACAAGTTGCTCAAACACTAAACTTGTACCACACAAGAATTGGTACAAGAAAATATATTGTTTACCAAATATCCCATAACATAAGGCTTGTGCAACTGTGCGGGCCTCCGCCTTACATTATGCGGCGTAAAATAAGGACTTTGATCCAAAAAAACATTTTATATTACTAACTCAAATCCTACAACTTTGGACTTCTGTAATGATTTTGCAGAGCCGTTGTCCATGTAACCACATAAGTGCGATGTCTCTGCGTTACATTTGATAATAGCCTATTTGATTGAGCGAGGCCAGAGCTTAGCGCTAGTCTTTTCCTATTTAATGTCACTTTTTAACAGTAAGTCGCACCGCCTTTCCTGACTCTTTCAGTTCCCAGTCCGTCGTCCTGGACTCAACACTTACATGTGCTTCAATTCTAAAGACCAGTAAACTGACTTCCCAACCATGGATTAAACACAGTTCAAAAATAAAAGACAAAAAGCACCATTAAAATTTTAAATTACAATTAAGTCCAGTAGGACGTAGGTACAGTCATATACCTACACAGAGTACGCTGTTGTCTAGAGATACAAAGTGCATTGTTGATTAGAAGCCCCTTCTATGACACACACCAGCCCCATCACAGAGGGTCCAGGTATGGAGTCTGGAAGCATGATCCTCATGTTCAGTCACGAGCACCTTGCAGGACAGACGGAAAAAAAGTGCCTTTCTTAAAATGAAACATTCCTCGGTACCAGGCCCCATCCCAGCTGTGCCATCCAAGCTGGGCATGGGTGAGGGGTGGAGCTAGGCATGGGTGAAGGGTGGAGCTGGACATGGGTGAAGGGTGGAGCTGGACATGGGTGAAGGGTGGAGCTGGGCATGGGTGAAGGGTGGAGCTGGACATGGGTGAGGGGTGGAGCTGGGCATGGGTGAGGGGTGGAGCTGGACATGGGTGAGGGGTGGAGCTGGACATGGGTGAGGGGTGGAGCTGGACATGGGTGAGGGGTGGAGCTGGACATGGGTGAGGGGTGGAGCTGGACATGGGTGAAGGGTGGAGCTGGACATGGGTGAAGGGTGGAGCTGGACATGGGTGAGGGGTGGAGCTGGACATGGGTGAAGGGTGGAGCTGGACATGGGTGAGGGGTGGAGCTGGACATGGGTGAAGGGTGGAGCTGGGCATGGGTGAGGGGTGGAGCTGTTGTTAACATGTTGTCCAGAAGAGGGCGATCTCTAACATTGAGACTATATTGCACTCTGATTAAGGAATACTGTCGTACCACCTGCCCCAATATCTCCAGTCCCAAACTTCCCAGTGCTCTCCCTACCCCACCCTGACTCCCCGCTACCCTCCCTGACCCCCGCTAGCCTCCCTGACCCCCCGCTACCCTCCCTGACCCCCCGCTACCCTCCCTGACCCCCTGCTAGCCTCCCTGACCCCCCGCTAGGCCCAGCGGCCGCTGGAGACGAAGTTTCGGCTGAAAGAGAAGCTGGCGTCGGAGCTCTTCTGCTTGCCCCAGGCCCCAAACGGGACCACGATGATGGTGCTGTTGTCCTCTGAGCCATACTGCAGCGCCTGGACCAGGGGACAGGGACAACATTACCATCAACATCATCATCTAAAACATTTCACACTGTACACGTGCAACAGACGTCAGTAAGACACGGCCGATCTCGCCAAACCTGGGCGCGACCACTACCAGTTACACCACCACCAGCTACACCACCACCAGTTACACCACCACCAGCTACACCACCACCAGTTACACCACCACCAGCTACACCACTACCAGCTACACCCCACCACCAGCTACACCACCACCAGTTACACCACCACCAGCTACACCACTACCAGCTACACCCCACTACCAGCTACACCCCACTACCAGTTACACCCCACTACCAGCTACACCCCACTACCAGCTACACCCCACTACCAGTTACACCACTACCAGTTACACCCCACTACCAGCTACACCCCACTACCAGTTACACCACTGGCAGCTACACCCCACTACACCACTGGCAGCTACACCCCACTACCAGCTACACCACTACATGCTACACCCCACTACCAGCTACACCCCACTATCAGTTACACCAATACCAGTTACACCCCACTAACAGCTACACCAATACCAGTTACACCCCACTACCAGTTACACCCCACTACCAGTTACACCCCACTACCAGTTACACCCCACTACCAGTTACGCACCACTACCAGTTACACCATTACCAGTTACACAACACTACCAGTTACACCCCACTACCAGCTACACCATTACCAGTTACACCACTACCAGTTACACACCACTACCAGTTACACACCACTACCAGTTACACGACTACCAGCTACACAACTACCAGCTACACAACTACCAGCTAGCGATTCACTGGCTCGGGTGGTCTGAATACATACTTGAGGAGTGACTTTAGCGACTTCACACCAGCTACACATGAACAATGTACTGTTATGCTTCCCAGAATGCCCTGGATCAAATACGTCAAGAGGAAGTGACCCGAAAGGAACTCCCATACCTGGTCTGATATCCTCTGGGCAGCCTCCTTGGGGTCGTGGCACTGGTTGATGACATCACAGATCTCCTGGCTGTTCATGATGAAGTTAATGCCGTCGGTGGTCAACGCCAGGAACGAGTCGTGAACATGGTTCAGCTGATAGGTGGAGGAGAGGGAGGAGGAGGAGAGGGAGGAGGAGGAGAGGGAGGAGGAGAGGGAGGAGGGGAGGAGGAGAGGGAAAAGGAGGAGAGGGAGGAGGAGGAGGAGGAGAGAACAACAGAGGAGGGAAATGTTGAAGCAAATTCTGCAGCAGGCTGTCACATGACTCAGGCCCGGATACAGAGTGACATGATTCCAGCTAACACAACCCCAACACAACCCCTCACCGTGGTCCTCCTGGTGTCAGGCTCAGCGATCACTCCGGTGGTCTTGAGGTCGAAGTCTCCGATGCTGCGCGTCATGGCGAGCCGGCCGTTTACGTGGGGCTGGCCCAGGCTGTTCCAGGTGACGAAGCCTCCACTCTGCCTGATCCTGAGGAGGGGGGTGTAACAGCAGGGTGTAGGAGGAGAGGGGGGTGGAGGAGGAGAGGGGGTAGAGGAGGAGGGGAAGTATTACAATAAGGGTGGAGGAGGAGAGGGTGGGGTGGAGGAGGAGAGGGGGGTGGAGGAGGAGAGGGGGGTGAAGGAGGAGAGGGGGTGGAGGAGGAGGGGAAGTGTTACAGCAGGGTGGAGGAGGAGATAATATCGCAATCATTTCGACGATTTTGCTGCTCCTTGTGTTGCCTGTTCCTTATACATCACCCAGCCCTAACACAAAGTCTATCAAAAGGGCTAAAACGTCAACATTCAGTGGTAACAGCTCGTCACCACACCACACGGGCCGTACCGGTCCTTCTCCTCCTTCCTCTCGGGGGTGTGGTCTAGGGTCAGCTTCAGGGCCTTGCCCTTGCGGCACAGCATGGCCCTGCTGTCTCCCACGCTGCCCACCACCAGCTCCATACCGTCCCGTAGCAACGCCACCGTCGCCGTGGAGCCCGCCGACAGCGTTGGTGCTGCAACACCGAGAGAGAGAGAGATTGTTGGACTGGCGCCCTGGAGACGACAGGAAACGCAGACCAGAAAACTGTGCTGGCTGGTGGTACACTCACAGAAACTACTGTCACAACTATTGAATAATCACACACACACGCACACACAACACTCGCTTTTACACGCATACTCAAAATTGGCTTCACAGTCAAGCACACAGTCTAATCATCAAACTAATGAGGAGATAAGTTACATGCAAGCCAGGCTATTGTGGAGAAGTTGGGGGTGGGCAGACAAAAGTGTGTGAGAGCCACAGTGAACTTTGACCCTGAAGACCATCTTTGACATCTGGGGTCTTGAGACAGAATAATGATCCTTCGTAGGCTCAGGTCCAGAATGACCTGGTCTGTATTGGAGTTTACAGGGTCTTAGTGTCATTGAAAGGCCCACTTCACTCTTCAATGTTGCCAAACCAAACTCAGCATTTCCTCATCAGTACAATATATCACTGGGTTGGCAGTTATCAGGAAACCCAGCACAAAATTACTTTCAAGAAACTTTCTCAGCGAACTGCAACAGTTAATGAATATTTCCACAAAACAGCTACCTCACATCTCCCTAGTGCATGTATGAATATACAGTACCTAGGGTATGAAGGTAATCAGATTATCGGGCATGACATATGAAGCAGTAGGACATGAAAGTTGTTTAGCAACAATTTGAGGGGGAAAAAAGGAATGGGGAAGAGAGAAACTGACAGTGAGAGAAAGAGGGAGTGAAAGAGTAAGACGAGGAACCTTCCAGAAATCCAGACTAGGGTTAGGACTCCGCCGGACTCTCTTCTAATCTAGCCACCTCTCTCCTTCCACAAAGGGGCCGGAGGTTGTGTGTCCAGCGCAAGGCTGGGTCTGTTGCTGCCATGGACAATACACACACACATACATACATTGGGGCAATTCACAGTGTGTGACCGATATGCGGCCACACGTTAATATGACATCTGCTCAACGACGTGTTAGCCAGCTAGCCTCACCTAGTGTAAATTTTTTCTGGGTTCGACAAAACAGTTTCTGCACAGAAACTCAGGGACATTTCCAGGGTATCATGTGACAGATTGTCATTTAAGAGATTAATCAAAGAACCTGAGTGTTTATAACGTGTTAATACTGTGCTTGCCTTGGGCGCATGCTACCTGTTCTCTGCTTTACTACTTATAAAGCTGGGAGACCCTAGATCAACTTTCAGAGGGCAAAATCTCTCCTTCACTTTCATTCAATTCAATTTGCAATCAGTTCATAACTGCCAATATCCTAGTCTAGCTGCATTCCACATCCTATTTAAACAACACAAGCTAAGCTTGAACCCACTGAACCCACCCCTGTGAGTGTGCAGGACTTACTGTCAGGGGAGAAGTGGAGGTGTCTAGCAAGGGCTTTGTCCAGCTCCAGGAAGGCTGTAGTTAAAACCACCTCCAGGTCAGCCTCCTCAGCCACAAGATCTCTGGAAGTGAACACATCAGTCACCATCCATCCAATACACATCTAGGACGAATCACATCTAGGATGAATCTACCAGGAAACTTTTCATGCTAAACCTCAGTCAACAACACAAGCCCCGGAACCACTAGAACTGAACCAGTACAGGTCACTGTACTGTGACAGTACAAGACCACCGCCGCCCTGCCTACAGCAACCAGCCTGCACGTCATACACACCAGTACCCACACAACCAAGAACTCACCACATTAGACTACAAATCCCAGACGCTCCCTACCCCAGTGAAGACTACAAGAGGCTTACTTGATGTACTTCTCCATGTACTTGTCGCAGAAGTCGGCTGCCTGTGGCCCGCCATGGCCGTCGAACACGGCGAAGTACAGGATATTGTTGGTCACCTGCGACACCTGGAAGCGATCCTCGTTCTCCCGGCGCTGGCCAATCAGCGAGCAGCAGCCCACCTTGGACAGGCTGACCTTGGGGATGGGCTTCCCGTAGCGGATGCTGGGAGGGAGCAGGATGGGCTCGTCGATGCGGTTGTCCCAGATCCCGAAGGAATCCCAGGTGGTGGGCTGGCCGCTGCTGTCGGGGTCGAAGCGTGTGTTGCTGGGCCGCGGGGAGGAGGGAGCGTGGAGGGGGCGGCGGAGAGGGGGGTCCTGGGTGTGGAGGGGCAGGGCCAGCTGGAGCAGGCCTCGGAGCAGCCCCTGGGGGCCACGCCTAGCCAGGTGGGCCAGGCCGGCCGCAGACATACCGACCCCGGCGGAGGAGAGGAGGACAGTCAGTTGTGACCCACTAGAGAGAGAGGGGAGGCCTGATCACACTGGGCTTGTTTGTGAATGTTTCTTGAGCTCAGGCAAGCTACGGCAACTTTAAACTGTAGAGATTGAGAGAGAGAAAGCAGGAGGGAATGTGTATGAGATTCTGTTTTAGTGCCGAGAAGGGCTGTTCTTGGAAATTGACGAAACCTTAGTCCAATGAGTCGTCCAGTGTTCAATATACAGGGAGAACGGATAGAACGGGTTAAATTCAGTTGCTGTTCCTAGCACAGAGATATATTAACCAGGCGCAAAGTCCAGAACCTCTTTTGTAAATAAATGTCTGCCAGTTGTTTGGTACATGGGTACAACTACTACAACAAATGAAGTCATGTTCTAATATATTGGTATTACTAATCAACATCACAAGGTGACTTGGCTCCTGTGCAGTTTAGCTTCAAACAAGCAGAGTATGAACAGCCAACGTCACCGTTAATACATTTCCAAAAGCTTAGTATTGATAGAACACGGCATAATTAGGCATGAGTGACATGTCTGTACTTAAGTTAAATCTGACGTTGATATTTGCCCATTTCATTTATAATACACAAACGCAAATAGACCGTGGATGACGTAACGCAACAAAATGAGTTTCGCCATTTCATTGACGCTTCTATTTTTGCACCGCTAGCTAGGCTAGCTAGCTACGTTTGACCCCGACATTAACTGCGAATATACACACGCTGAAATACAAATAACAAAGGTTATTTTGCCAAATCCCTTCTTGGAATTTGGTTGCCAGTTACTGTAGCTCGCTAGCTAGCTAGCTATCCCCCTTGTTAGCGGAAACATAGTGTCCAGGAGCCATAGCTAGCGAGCTGCGTTGCTATCTGATTTTTAGATGACAACTGCGACGTTGTTATCGACATTTTGTCATCAAAAGATTCAATGCCTACCTGTAATACCCTTGTAACTGTAAATATTTACGCTTTCCGTGCAGCAATTCCTCTAACATGAACGTGTCCTTGCGTGTGTGGCCCTGTGGGGCGTGTTGGAGGTCTGTATTATGTCCTTCTAACCACGCCAATCAGCACGCTGGAAATGACTCCGCCTTCTTCAGGTCTGACAGCCAATCGCATTTCATAATAGAAAGCAATATCATTAATTTACTGAACGCTTGCTATAGTATTTTCGTCCACATGCATACATAATAGAAAACGTGAATTGAACTTGTGCCATTTTCTAAAATACGCGTTAACTCGTTGTCTACTCTGTGCATTGTGATAAAGATTATTCATAATTGAATTAATCATTTAAGGAGTGCGAGTAGGCTTTCTACTTCAAAATAGTTCATTTCAATTAATCTTGAACTTCTGGCATCTCCAGTTTATTTTAGTGTTCCAGTGTTCCAAAGTTTGTTGTCACACCCTACACCCACGAACATGCACGCCCGCCACCCCCTTCAACACACGCGCACCCCTAGCACACCTGCACACGCGCACAAACACACACACGCACACGCACAAAAAAGAAAGAAAACGAAACCGAGGCCAACGTACACCAAACTGCAAGTGATGCACTGGTCCTAACGAATTCTGTTTTTCTTGAGAGACAGACTTGAGAGATGCGGTGTTGGGGAGACGGCTCTAGCGGGCAGTTTGGCCGGTCAGCGAGGCAGAGTGTGTTCTCTCCCTCTGCAGGGCCCATCTCCGTGAAGACGAGACAGATTTCATGTGGGGAACAGCATACTCTGTTTCTCCTGGAAGATGGAAATGTTTTGTCATGTGGTCAAAATTCAAAGGGGCAGCTTGGAAGACAGAAAGATCAGGATTCTAAATCACCTGGTGAGATGTTTCTCAAAACTAACTATAGACGAGACAAAGTGTGATTACTTAAAAAGTATAGTTTCTTTGACAAATAAAGTGAAATGCTTGCTTTGACAGCTAACTGCGTATTTAGAAAACATTGAATTATACTTAAGATATTATATTATTTTTAATATACACTATTGTATCAATGTAAAATAATTATGTAACTTGACGAAAAAAAGACGTTTTGGGAGTTAAGCTTCAGTTTCGTTTCGCCCTGGAAAGCTGAGATAATGAGTTGCGACGTCATCATAACTCTGATGGATGGCTGACTATATTCTTCAAGAGTATTTAAAGTAGTATGGGCTGTAAATGTGTCTTTATGTGTGTGTGTGTGTGTGTGTGTGTGTACGTGTATGTATGTGTGTGTCTATGTGTGTGTGTGTATGTATGTGTGTGTCTTTGTGTGTGTGTGGGCTGCAGGACGTGTGGAGGGTCTGGGTGGTGTGGTGAGTGTCGTGTGCGGGCGGGACCACAGCGTGGCGGTGCTGTCCTCAGGATCGGTGCTCTCCTGGGGGGCTGGAGGAGCAGGACAGCTGGGCATCGATACCTCCGCCCCCCCCTCAGCCCCCAGGCCCCGGTACTCACTGCTGCTCACCCCTCACTGAGAACACTCACCTTCACACCACTCCTTCTTTGTTAAGAACTAATCACGATTACAGAATGTTGTTGATTTACTATATGAACCCCTGGGGGGACGTGTGAGGGAAACATAAGATTTGCCTTCAGTATATCACCTTTATTACACAGTCATTTCAATATTTATAATATGCAATGAAGGCTGATTATAGACACATAATAAGCATTTTTTTTGTTAGTGTAGTCTATGTGTTACAGCACAACTTTTGGTGTGTTCCCCCCAGGAAATACTCTTGAGAACACGTGAATGTAACTGTGCCCCTCAAAGTTGATATCAGATTTTCGCCTCTGGTATGAAAGTTTATCTGATTTGTGATGACTCTCCTGTAGGCCAGTACCTTTTCCTGATAGAATCCAGGTGGTTCAGGTAGCTTGTGGTGACGCCCATTCCCTGGCCCTGACGTCAGGTAGAGACCCACACAGATTACATCCTCTATGTTTGTCAGTAGCTGGACTGACTCATCAAATCACAAATGTTAAATTATTGTCAATTATTATTATTATAAAGTCAACATGATTATTATTATTATTACCATACTTCTAATTCAAAATCGTACTCTGCACCTGTGCAGGTGGAGATGTGTATTCTTGGGGTCTGAACAGCCACGGCCAGCTGGGCCTGGGGAAGGGCGTGTCCCTGCAGCCCTACCCCACCCAGGTGCGCTCCCTGACAGGGGTGCCCGTCACCCAGGTGGCAGCCGGAGGCACCCACACCCTGGTCCTTTCCCTCTCAGGCCTGGTCTACTGCTGTGGGGCTAACCGGGCGGGGCAGCTGGGCCTCAACAGGGTGGACGATAAGGGTAAAGAACCCCCCTCCCCACCCACATTAGAATGTTGACAAAATAACGACTGTATCCTCTGCCCCCCTCGTGCTACTCCACTGGAGACCAAGCAGGGATCTACGTGTTACCTGTGTGTTACCTGAGGGTTATGGATGTGTTACCTGTGTGTTACCTGAGGGTTATGGATGTGTTACCTGAGGGTTATGGATCTACATGTTACCTAATCTACATGTTACCTGTGTGTTCTGGCAGGGCGCTTCAACGTGTGTGAGGTTCCTGCACTCAGATCTCTGGGGATCAGCTTCATCAGCTGTGGAGATGCCCACACTGCTGTCCTGACCAAGGTACCCTCACACACACACACACACACACACCTCCACCCCACAATGCCGTTCTGACCACGGTACCCTAACACACACACACACACCTCTACCTCGGGCCGAACGATTTCGGAAAAGAAGCTAACTGCGATTATTTTGACTAATATTGCAATTGTGATTTCATATGCGATTATTATAGGATTTATTATTAATAAATATAGATGTATACTACTGATCTCCAGTCAGCAACATAACACACAAAATTCCGAAAAATTAAGGAAAACATACCTCCTGTACCTCCGAAAATATTTTGGTCAATCAAAGCTAAACAGGCTAATAACATGTGTTGCACTTTATTAACTAAAGCTAAACAAAGGCTAATAACATGTGTTGCACTTTATTAACTAAAGCTAAACAAAAGCTAATAACATGTGTTGCACTTTATTAACTAAAGCTAACTTGCTACTGTTTTGGAAAAAAAACTTGCGCTGTGTGGGCCGTCGGAAATATTTTTTAGTCACCCATCTAAAGGTTAAATCTTAAAAGAAAAATAAACATTTCTGATCCAGTCAGTAGCCTAACAGAAACATAATGGCACTGACAGCCATCGTGTTCCTGCTGTATGTGTATCCCGGAGGGGCATAATATGTTTCGTGATGAACGCTGTTACTGCTTGAGGTGTTTCGTACATGAATATGGAGTTAGGCTTTGAAACATTTCGATCAGTGATCCTGTCGGGTGTTATTTGGCTTAGGCTATTTGAAACACTGGTGTTCAGCATTTTAGCTCTGCATCGTACATGGCTTTGTGGATCAGGTTCTGTCGAGCCTGAGGCCATTGTACAGGTCAAGGTCAAGTGTAACGTGCAAAGTTGATCCTCCGTCTGCAAACGGAGTTACTCTCGCTTGTCACGTCACCAAAGTAAAATCGCAGCGTTTGTGATTACAAAATCTTGTTTTGTCACATCGCGATATTATCGCAAATGCAATTAATCGTTCAGCCCCACCTTCACCCCACACGCTCACACTTCCGTCCTGACCAGGTTTGCTGCTTTGGAAAAGAAGCATCTGCTAATAAACAATTACATCACAAAGTATCCTGCAGAACCCAAGACAAAACAGTCTATACTGACAAAACATTCTTATAGCCAATAATTTAGGCATCTTCCCTCCACATGTCCGTGTGTTTCTGGTCACTAGAACGGACAAGTTTTTAGCTTCGGAGAGGGGAGCAGAGGTCAGCTTGGTCACAACTCCACAGCCAATGAGCAGAGCCCTAGACTGGTGGAGGGCCTGGGGGGAGTGGCCTCGCAGATCACCTGTGGCAGGTGATGTCAAACTGCATAGCTGTCACTCAAACTAAGTAGCTGTCTTTTGACTCAGGAAGTGCTCGAGTGCTGGAATTTGATTTCAAAATCAGATGGGGTTTATTCTGTACAGTACCATGCTATTATCTCCCCGTATCAAAGTGTTGATATAATGTAGGTATATTCACCCTTCTTGTGTTTTCGTTCCTATGACCCTTCACAGCCACCATACCCTGGTGCTGGAGTCCTCAGGTCACCTCTGGGCCTTCGGCAGTGGGGTCAAAGGTCAGCTGGGGACAGGAAGTCCACAGAATAGCCTGCAGCCAATGGAAGTGCAGCTACCCAGGGTTCCAGGAGAGCTAACCACACCCACCAGTAAGGATTAGCAATGTAGCACTGACACACAATATATTATATTGACTATATTACAAAAACACACTATATATTATACAAATTATATTGCATTGACACACAATATTTATAACTATTTTACATTAATGGAATATTATCCATAATGGAAAATGAAGGACCAAAATACATGTGAAACACTATGTTCGAATGACCGATTTACTTTAAGATGTTGTATTGCTGCTTCTCTCTATATCTGACAATATGTAAAATACGTACATTTTATTGTATTTGAGCAGGTATGACAATAACTGCTGGGTGGAATTCCAGCTTCGTTTACACAGCGGCAACAAGGGTAACATAACTAATGTACAATTCCAGACATCGTTTAAGGTATACAGGTTGCAAATTATGTTCATTAAATTGCATATTTTAAAAGATATAAATGACTAAATGTAAATACAGCAGCGATTCCCAACCTGGGCTGCTGGGGGGGGGGGGGGGGGGTGCAGGTTGGGATGTCTGCATGTTACCTCTCTCTCTCTGCTCTCTCTCTCTTCACAATGTGTGCTTACTGTGGCGCTGATGGAGACTTGTCTTTGATCGCTCTAATACTTTTTGCCGTGAAAGCAAACTGTTTAGTTCCAGTGTTGTTGTTAAACATGTGACAAGCGCGAATGAAGTGAACAGACGTGTTGGGCGGCCGCAAGAATATGTGAGCTCTGCAAGTGGGCTTCAAAGTGGAAAAGGTCGCGAATGGCTTGTGTAGAGTAATTGATTTGGTACATGATTTGTAATAAAAGACGTTTTTGTTTTGGTCACATGATCATTGTAGGGTTCTGGGCCCAAGTGCACACATGGACGATTAGATGAGGACAAGTTGCAACAATGGCGGTCGATGCAAACTGGCAATAAACAGGCACAAGGGTATTTTAGTTGTCTTATCTCATATTTTAATATTATGTACAATATAAAATATAGCTGTTATCATACTGTGCTGTCGGATTTCATTTAATTTTTTTACAATATTTTTTGCCTAACAGAGAGATATCTTTGATGTTTTCAACAAGTGCAAGTCTTGTTGCAAGTTTCACAAAACTCAAGTGAGACAATGTTTTTATTTTAAATCAAGACCAATTTGAATCAATTACAGAATTTGTGTAAAGGATTCCCGTAGTGTTTTTTAACTGATTCTGTGGTGTATCTCTGGTAGCAGCCAGTCCAAGTCAGGGATGACTCTGACCGTGGACACAGATGCTGCTAACCAGGTTCTGGACCTGCTGCTCAATACCCCCTGGGCTAAACAATCAGTTAAGAGCAGCTTCTAACAAAACACTAAATGAGAAGCAGGATTTGTATTCTTGGTGTTTCTTGACTCTCGGCACCAAAACACTGTTAGAACTCTCCTGGTCCTTGATCTTCTGCTGTAGTTTCCCAAGCACTTTTCAGACATCGCTTTAGATTCATGCGCCTGCTAATGGAATAAGATGTTCCCTGCAGGTGGACCTGACTCAGCTGCTGGGGGATCTTCTCCTCTCCAGCCCGGTGCTGAAGTCACCAGAGGTGTTCCTCCTGCTACCTCTGTGTCCTCCACTGCACCAGGACCAGAGCGTCCTCTCCCTGGTCATGCCCCTGGCTGTGGCGCTCTCACGACTCAACCACACGGCCATGCAGACGCTGAGTGAGTGACTGGACTCTCAAAGATACCACATCCTAGTTAGGAGTGGGTCTAGCAGTTTTGTCAGTTTGGTGTTACATCAGAAGCAACTGAAAATGACTTCAGGAGAGGAAATGAAGTCTAGAAATGGCCAGTATCTGAGCTTTAATTGGACACAAGTCATGGTGACGTGGCAGAAAGTTTGTCCATTGGTCCAGTTACTTCAAACTGGACCAATGGACAACTTGACAAATTGGGGGCCTCACCCATCCAGTGATTGAAGGCATCTGGTCTCCAACATGACCATGGACTAAAGATTTACCAGTTTGTTGCAATCAAACAACTGGACGTGTCCACCACTCATCATTAACCCTTTCTTTCAAGGCTTTTCACAAACCATAACTTACCACATGAAATGTTGTGTTATTGTTTAGAGGACTGGCTGGCCAAGATGTCTGCCAGTGTGCTGACCAAGCACATCCAGCTGTGGAAACACACCCTAGGCTTCCTGCTCCGCTGTGGCCTTCTGAACACCCACAACCCGGAAGTGAGGCTGGTGCTGCTGGCTCTCAAACACCTCTACAGGGTCAGTAGCTCAGCTGCAGGCTCTCAAACACCTCTACAGGGTCAGTAGCTCAGCTGCCAGGTCTCAAACACCTCTACAGGGTCAGTAGCTCAGCTGCAGGCTCTCAAACACCTCTACAGGGTCAGTAGCTCAGCTGCCAGGTCTCAAACACCTCTACAGGGTCAGTAGCTCAGCTGCAGACAGTCTCAAACACCTCTACAGGGTCAGTAGCTCAGCTGCAGCCAGTCTCAAACACCTCTACAGGGTCAGTAGCTCAGCTGCCAGGTCTCAAACACCTCTACAGGGTCAGTAGCTCAGCTGCCAGGCCTCAAACACCTCTACAGGGTCAGTAGCTCAGCTGCAGACAGTCTCAAACACCTCTACAGGGTCAGTAGCTCAGCTGCCAGGTCTCAAACACCTCTACAGGGTCAGTAGCTCAGCTGCAGACAGTCTCAAACACCTCTACAGGGTCAGTAGCTCAGCTGCAGCCAGTCTCAAACACCTCTACAGGGTCAGTAGCTCAGCTGCAGGCAGACAGGAATGCTTTATTGGATTTGATCAATTGGAGATGGGATTGAATAGTTTCTGGTAATTGTAAAATGCCTTAATCAATATTAGTGATTCATTATAGTAAAAAATTATCTATTTATGATGGAACTTTTTTGGGTTTTAAGGCAAACAAAAGGGCAGCGAAATCGCAGAGAATTCCCATCAGCTTCTTCTATGTGGATGAGATAGCCAGTCATGTTCATCTGCCTACGGATGTTATGCTTTGGCATTCCTGTTCCACTGCAGAGGTAAGAAAATTATGTTTGAGAAGCAACTAAATATCTTCATTATTTTTACATTGTTTTTTTTTTAAAGACTGAAATATTATTTTGGTGGATATTTTTCCATATAGGATGATGATGAGGAAGTCATCTTCTGCTGCTATCCCTTCCTCATGAATCTGCAGTGCAAAATATACATCTTTAACTATCATGCAGAAATAGGACGGGTAAATAGACTCTTATATGTTTATTGTATGCACCTTCCTGACACAGTAAACTCCTTGTTTGTGTTAACTTACTTGGGGAATAAAGCTGATTCTGACTCTGTGTGTTCATTAACTCCAAACCTAGTCCATAAACTCTCAACCTGTAAGACAACGGGTTTTATTTGGAAGCTCAGTTTGATGAATAAAATAAATCAATGTTGAATTGTTGGTTTGAATTCTGATTGACCGACAAAATCTTTTTGTCCCTGCAGGCGACACACCATTTCATTTACCAGATGTCGGTAAATGTGGCAAACCTCCCAGAGTCTGCTCCTGCCCCAGTGTTCCAGCTGAAACTGAGGCGGCCATGTCTGGTGGAAGACACCTTCAGACAGCTAGCCGCCGCCGACCACTGCGCCTTCAGTCGAGAACTTCTCGTAACTTTTGTGTTTCAGTCTTTTACGGTCTGATATCGTCATTGTGTGTATTGTTAAGTGTGCATATCATGTAGGCTGACGCCCTACTGCAGGGGCCCTGGTTTGAATCCGTCCTCTCCCCCCTTCATGCTGTCCTCTCCCTCAGGTGCAGTTTGTGGATGACATGACGATCACACAGGTCAACAAGAGAGACTTCTTCCTCCACATCTTCAAGCTGCTGCTGGAGTCTGAGATGTTTGTGTATAACGACAGACAGACTCTGTTGTGGTTCCCTTCCCAGGTACTTCGTAGGAAAGGATAATTTAGAGCCAGGATTGATGTTGATGATGGCAAGGCTTGATGTTTACTGCTTTTGCCTTTTATACATAGGTCAGTCTCAGGTTTTATGTTTAGACCAAAACTTTGGTTGATGCAGATCAACATGAGTGTAGTAATGTTCCTGGGTATAGCTTTGTGGTGGAGCGTTTGAGTGCAGATCATGATGTTGTAGTTTCCACCACACTTGCCTGGACTTTACGTTGATGTCTACTGGATAAACACGTTCCAATCCAAGCCTTTCTGAAGACCACCATCCATCAGGACTTCAGCCCACTCAGGGTTCCACCATCCATCAGGGTTCAGACCTGCAGGACTGGAGCTGTTTACAAACATGGTTTGGGAAGTGCTTAGTTAGCTAGGTGGATCCAGAACAGTCCCTCATCTTGACCCCTGCCTCCCCCTCTTCTGTCTGCACTTTCACCAACAGCCCACAGAGAGGGACAAGAACTACTTCCTGTTTGGGGTCCTGTGTGGGATGGCCTTGTACAACCACAACATTGTGCATCTGCCCTTCCCATTGGTCCTCTTCAAGAAGTTGGTGAACGTCAGGCCCTCATTGGACGACATGATTGAGTTTGAGTCGATCGTGGGCGGGTACGTTTGTATTAGTGGAAATCGGTTGATTGAGAATGTTCCTGGATAATGGACTGATTGATTTTGATATAGAAAATACACATTTGTAAAGAGGCCAACTGTCTGTTCCTGTTTGTGAAGGAGCCTTCGTTACATCCTGCTGGACTACACCGATGATGACTTGGAGAACCTGGATATGACCTACTCAGTATGTACTTTGTAACTTGCTTAACTACATGCTCTTACGGTTCTTCCCTTTGGCACTTATTTTTTGGTTGTTCACAATATGTGCTTCTTGTTTTGGCTACCCGCAATGCTTTGGGGCTATCTTGTTGTTATTATCAGTGACCTATGCACTTTGTAAAGCTCTCTCTTGGAAGTCGCTTTGAATAAAAGCGTCTGCTAAATGAATAAATGTAAATGTACTTTATTATCCACCAACTAACGATCAAAGAAATACAGATGATCACCAGCGTGAATACCCAATATGACCACTCTGGAATAGTTGGCCAGTAAAATAAAATCTATTTTAAAATGCTTATTTTCTTAACTTTAATACAGGTGCACTGGGGCAACAGAAAAGTTGAACTTGACCCAAACCAGCCAGGGAAACTTGTCACAAGTTCCAACAAGTAAGTAAAGCTGTTTTAATACCTATTCTCTCAACTCAATTAAATGCCGACCGCAGACAGATTTAAATACCTGACTTCCTGCTTATTTCCTGATTGCTCTGATTCTCTTACCTCTCATTGTATCCCTTGGCTGTCACTCCTTCTGTTTCCAGGAGAGAGTTTGTTGATGCTTATGTCAACTACGCTTTCAACCAATCGGTGGAGCGGGTGTTTGAGGAGTTCAAGAGAGGTTTCTTCAAAGTGTGTGTCAGAAAGGTGGTGGATCTGTTCCAGCCTGCAGAGCTGCAGGGGGTCATGGTGGGGAAGGAAGACTACGACTGGCCCGTACTGAGAGAGGTACCACTGTTTACAACCTTACAGGTCTGACACAGCACAGCTATTCTACAAGTAAACCTGGATCAAATACTATTTGCAAACAGAACATCGATTGTGATGTGCTGTAGCCCGAAATGCCAACCACATGAGACTCATCAAACTCAACTCAAATACTTTAAAACACTGTTAATTATTTTTGCTAAACATGTAGGGACTCTAATGTAAGAAAACGTCAGTTAAATCAAACATAACCTGATGATGTATTTTACATATAGTGTATATACTATATATATAGTTTATAAATGGAGTTGTGAAATCAAATGCGGGCAAATGATTGTGAATGTAGATAACATGAAGTTTATTTCCCTCCTGTCCAGAGCTGTGTGTATGAAGGAGAGTTCCACACCTCGCACCCCAGCATCGTGGCGTTCTGGGAAGTGTTTGAGGAGCTGACGGCAGAGCAGAAGAAAGCCTTCCTCTGTAAGCAGATGAGGCGGTAGCAGACGTGGGGATAGCAGACGTGGGGATAGCAGACGTGGCTATAGCAGATGTGGGGATAGCAGACGTGGGGATAGCAGACGTGGGGATAGCAGACGTGGCGATAGCAGATGTGGCGATAGCAGATGTGGCGATAGCAGACGTGGCGATAGCAGACGTGGGGATAGCAGACGTGGGGATAGCAGACGTGGCGATAGCAGACGTGGGGATAGCAGACGTGGGGATAGCAGACGCGGGGATAGCAGACGTGGGGATAGCAGACGTGGGGATAGCAGACGTGGGGATAGCAGATGTGGCGACTGAGGGTTCTAATGCAGTCAGATGAAGGGATTTGGATGAAGTTTGGTCTTTAATATGAGACCAAATGTACATTTTGAAATTATATTCCGTATGTTGAAACTTTTAATTCATTAAATGATCTAGTTTTTTTTTTTTTTTTACTAACTGACATTGGCCCTCATGTCTCTCTTTGTGCCTTTCCCCTCCCCTACCCTCCCTCTCCTCCTCCACCCCTCTTCCCTCTCCTCCCCTCTCCCCCCTCCCTCTCCTCGCTCCTCCTACCCCCTCCCTCACCTCTCTTCTCTCTCCTCCCTCTCCTCTCCCCTCCCTCTCCTCTCCCCTCCCAGTGTTTCTAACAGGCTGTGATCGTGTCCCCATCCTGGGTATGAAAATGATTATTATGAGGGTGTCGCCTCTTCTCAATGCCAACGAACACCATTTCCCAGAATCCCTGACATGCCACTTCCTGTTGCTGCTGCCTATCTACCCATCCAACCAGATCCTCAAGGCTCGGCTTATTGAGGCTTTGAACCACAACAGAGGGTTCTGGAAGGAATGAGGCCCATAAACATTCTGATGGGTGAAAATACATGATTGCACTTTCTATTGTAGGTCATTATAGAGTGTGTTAGGACACAAAATCCACCTTAATTGTTTTGTGCATTTGATTTATGAATACTAGTGGGGTTTATGAAGGATCAGTTATGAAGTTATATGTCTTATGAATAAACATTTGTTGCAATCTTAACATGCATATCTACATTAACATTACACTCTATTTGATCTAATAACAATAAAAAAAACTGTTGAAATGACCCATACGTTGTTATCTTTTTAATCATTTTTTATAGCTTACTCAATTTGTATACTTCGGCTAGTTTAAAGTTCGTTTTTCAAACGTGTGTGTGTGTTTTATGGACTCCAATTGAATGGCCTGGGGCGGGTTTCCCAGATTTGTTAAGAAGCTCTTAACGCTAAGCTCTTCTCAAGAACGTTCTAAGAGCGTTCTAGATTGCTCTTAGAACGTTATTAAGACGCTCTTAGCGTTAAGAGCTTCTTAATGAATCTGGCTCTTAGAACGTTCTTAAGAAGAGCTTAGCGTTAAGAGCTTCTTAACGAATCTGGGAAACCCGGCCCTGACCATTGATGGCAGGAGGCCAGTTTCCTTTCTAGGGAAAACAAAAGCGATACTTAACATCGTTTTTGTTTGTGTCTTTCGTTTCTGTTTGGCTTTATGACGTTTAAGTTTCCTTAAACGGGTTTTTGGGTGGGTTGACGAACATTCAGATGAGGACCAGCCAGAGGACCAACTATATCGGTATTTTTAGGCGATTAAAACGTTGTCGCTATGTTTTCATGGGGAGAGAACACACGCAGGGGGTTTGGATTGGACAAGGCAAAAACTTTGGACAAAAATAATTCCCTTAACAGCGCAGTTTTCAATCGCATCAATTCACAGGTTACGCACTTGTCCGCCGGTAATCAGTTAGTCGCGTTTATCAGAAACAATGGAAAAGTGGCGGTCGCCCGGATGGTCAAAAACAATGGGAAAACAATAACTGGGAAACTGAGTAAGTAGCTCGAGAATACATTAACATCAATTTATCAAAATAATTTAATAAATGTAAAATTACAGACATTTCTTTCGTTTTTGTTTTTAAGGAAATGTGGATTTCAATGAAAATATTCATTCTCTGAGCTGTGGGGATGATAGTGTTGTGCTACTGACCAAGGCGGGCAGGGTTCTGTGCCTGGACGGCACTACTGTTCCGAGGTAAGAGCCTAGACTAACAACAACTCCCAAAGCCTTAATGATGATCTTCATCACGTCACGGTAATGTATTCTCCCGCTGTTGTGATTTCTTAGACCTGTGAGAAACTTGGAGAAGAGGAAAATTATTCAAGTTGCCTGTGGACAGAAGCATTGCTTTGCATTAACAGAAGGTAAAACACATTTACTAACTAATCAACCAACTTCAGGCAATTTTAACATTATTCTCAACTGTACCCATGTGCCAGTAGTAGCACTGTAAGAAAAAAACAAACAAATGTAGTTTAATGTAATTTTGTTGCCTGTGTGTGCGTCTCCCTCCAGACTGCCAGCTGTTCACCTGGGGGGAGAACAGTCGGGGTCAGCTGGGTCTGGGCAGGGGGGCTCCCAGCTTTCTGACCCCCCAGCCTCTCACCTCCCTGTGTGGGATCCCTCTGGCCCAGATCAGCGCTGGGGGGCAGCACAGCCTGGCTCTGTCCCTGTCTGGAGCTGTGTTCGGCTGGGGCAGCAACCAGGCCGGTCAGCTGGGCCTGGGAGACACTGCAGGTATAGGGGGTTCACCTGGAGGTGATATAACATCATTGAAAGCAGTATGTAATTATAGTAGACAAACAAAATGAGGACAAAGGTTGATGATTTCTCAGTCTGTTTGACACCATTTCCCCTGGGTGACATGAGTTATCCATACCATTTAAGTCAAGCTTGCTCGTTTGCTTTTGATCTGAATAACGTTTAGCTGAAGAAAAGAATAACAATAAGGTTTGACTGCTTTACTTCCAGACAGACACAGTCCTGTTCCTGTACACTGTCTGAATCTCAAAAAGATTGTTTTCATTTCCTGTGGAGAAGGACACACAGCAGCCTTGAGCAAGGTCTGTCCTGACACATCGATGGGTTCAACACACCAAACACAGCACCTTCACCTCAGGGCCAACTCAAAACTCATGTAAACTCAAATCTTTAGATTACGGTACATTGATAAAACCTATATGCAGTGGATACTTGTGGCAGTAGAGAAATAGCCTTGTAGGAACAGTAAGAAGGGAAATGTGTTGTGATGTCACAAGATGTCAAGAGATGATATGATGCTGTGAAGATGTGGTCATTTCCTGTTTCTGTTTACGGATGTTTGTTGTTGTTGTTGTTGTTGTTAGGGAGGTGTGGTGTTTACGTTTGGCTCGGGCCAGTATGGACAGCTGGGCCACATCTCCCTCCTGGATGAACTACGACCCCGATTGGTGGGGGAACTCTGGGGGGCAAAGGTCACCCAGGTAGCCTGTGGAAGGTCAGCTAAACGTTTTTCAAATTGCTTTGATTCTTGATTCATGTCAACACAGCTCATGTTCCTTTCGTGTCACCTTGTGTCCTTTACTCTCCAACCTGCCACTAACGTGTCATTCTGTCCACAGTCATGTTTCATACTGCTGCATTTCACTTTGCTTTTTTCCAGACATCATACGTTAGTGTTAGTAGGATCCTCCAATAAGATCTACTCGTTTGGGCGTGGAGAGCAAGGGCAGCTGGGAAATGTAGTGAGGATGGATCATCAGACTGTGCCTCTACCAGTACAGCTGCCTCATGGTACCGCAGAGCTACTTAAACACACACACACACTTACACACACCTACACACACATAATGTGTGATTTCCATGGTAGTGAAATAACATGATAGGATGTTATAACTGTTGTGATCCCGGTGTCAGGCAGCAGGGGGCATAACATTTGTAACCCTAACCCTAGCTTCAGGGACCCCGTCAGTACAGGGGATAACATGTTATAACTGTTGTGATCCCCATGTCTAACCCTATACAGGGACCCCGTCAGTACAGGGGATAACATGTTATAACTGTTGTGATCCCCATGTCTAACCCTATACAGGGACCCCGTCAGTACAGGGGATAACATGTTATAACTGTTGTGATCCCCATGTCTAACCCTATACAGGGACCCCGTCAGTACAGGGGATAACATGTTATAACTGTTGTGATCCCCATGTCTAACCCTATACAGGGACCCCGTCAGTACAGGGGATAACATGTTATAACTGTTGTGATCCCCATGTCTAACCCTATACAGGGACCCCGTCAGTACAGGGGATAACATGTTATAACTGTTGTGATCCCCATGTCTAACCCTATACAGGGACCCCGTCAGTACAGGGGATAACATGTTATAACTGTTGTGATCCCCATGTCTAACCCTATACAGGGACCCCGTCAGTACAGGGGATAACATGTTATAACTGTTGTGATCCCCATGTCTAACCCTATACAGGGACCCCGTCAGTACAGGGGATAACATGTTATAACTGTTGTGATCCCCATGTCTAACCCTATACAGGGACCCCGTCAGTACAGGGGATAACATGTTATAACTGTTGTGATCCCCATGTCTAACCCTATACAGGGACCCCGTCAGTACAGGGGATAACATGTTATAACTGTTGTGATCCCCATGTCTAACCCTATACAGGGACCCCGTCAGTACAGGGGATAACATGTTATAACTGTTGTGATCCCCATGTCTAACCCTATACAGGGACCCCGTCAGTACAGGGGATAACATGTTATAACTGTTGTGATCCCCATGTCTAACCCTATACAGGGACCCCGTCAGTACAGGGGATAACATGTTATAACTGTTGTGATCCCCATGTCTAACCCTATACAGGGACCCCGTCAGTACAGGGGATAACATGTTTTAACTGTTGTGATCCCCATGTCTAACCCTATACAGGGACCCCGTCAGTACAGGGGATAACATGTTATAACTGTTGTGATCCCCATGTCTAACCCTATACAGGGACCCCGTCAGTACAGGGGATAACATGTTATAACTGTTGTGATCCCCATGTCTAACCCTATACAGGGACCCCGTCAGTACAGGGGATAACATGTTATAACTGTTGTGATCCCCATGTCTAACCCTATACAGGGACCCCGTCAGTACAGGGGATAACATGTTATAACTGTTGTGATCCCCATGTCTAACCCTATACAGGGACCCCGTCAGTACAGGGGATAACATGTTATAACTGTTGTGATCCCCATGTCTAACCCTATACAGGGACCCCGTCAGTACAGGGGATAACATGTTATAACTGTTGTGATCCCCATGTCTAACCCTATACAGGGACCCCATCAGGAATATCTGCTGGCGGTCATCATTCCTTCGCTTGGTGTTCCATCACCCAGGTAATTACACAGATATCAGTTTGATATCAGTACTCACAACTGTGAATCAAGCTAATATAACGTTGTGAGTACGCGCTTAACGTGGTGTTTAACAACGTCTGTAGCCACAGGGTGAAGAGCCAGAGTCTGATGAAGTCTCCGGCAGTCGGGACACGATGCTCACGCAAAGAGAGGACACGATGCTCACGCTAAGACAGGACACGATGCTCACGCTAAGAGAGGACACGATGCTCACGCTAAGCGAGGACACGGTTGACCGATGGGTGTCAGGTTGTGAGTCAGACTCATGGAACAACATCCAGAGGTGCGTCCAGCTTGGTCATTTGTTTAATTTGATTCAGCAAGTTTCAAGTTCAGGATCAACTGGACAGTTCCTTTACATGATATAACATTTTTTATTTACTCTCATGAGTTATTTTTCACAATTTCACATGCAGGGAAATCACCAAAATATTCTCCTCCCCGGCCTGTCTGAATGGCAGCTTCCTTGACAAAAGGTAAGAGTTCGTTTTTTCTCCAACAATCTTCATATGTCACAAGACTGACTTCTTAGTCTTTTTTCACTGATATTGAACATGCTTTTATTTATGCATGAGGATAATAATTCATTTCTGTTTTAGTTCTGACAAACACTACCAAACCTCAGAAGCACAGTCTGGTCTGGACCTTTCCCACGCAAGGCTAGCCTTCCAGAAGCTAGCTACAAAGGACAAAGTCTTAACAAAGGTGATGTGCTCAATCAACACGCTCAAAAGCTCATACCGACCCAACACACATGAATAACGCTTACACACTTACACCATCAGTCGCTCTCATCAGGCAGGCAAACAAGCACATCTGAAATCTCCCTCTTCAAGTTCAAAGGTCATTGTCCAGATACAGGTGCTCTGGAGTTCTGGAAGTTGATATCTCTTTACTAGGGCCTGGCTGACGGCTGTGAGGTGGGGTTGATAGGGCCTGGCTGACGGCTGTGAGGTGGGGTTACTAGGGCCTGGCTGACGGCTGTGAGGTGGGGTTACTAGGGCCTGGCTGACGGCTGTGAGGTGGGGTTACTAGGGCCTGGCTGACGGCTGTGAGGTGGGGTTACTAGGGCCTGGCTGACGGCTGTGAGGTGGGGTTACTAGGGCCTGGCTGACGGCTGTGAGGTGGGGTTACTAGGGCCTGGCTCACAGCTGTGAGGTGGGGTTACTAGGGCCTGGCTGACGGCTGTGAGGTGGGGTTTCTGTTCCAGCAGGTGGAGGAGGTGGTCCTGAGGGCCCTGATCCCTTCCCTGCTCCCAAAGGAGTCCCTGAGCGCGGAGGCTCCTCCGAGCGTGGAGGCTCCCCTGAGCGCGGAGGCTCCCCTGAGCGCGGAGGCTCCCCTGAGCGCGGAGGCTCCCCTGAGCGCGGAGGCTCCCCTGAGCGCGGAGGCTCCCTTGAGCGCGGAGGCTCCCCTGAGCGCGGAGGCTCCCCTGAGCGCGGAGGCTCCCCTGAGCGTGGAGGCTCTGAGGCTGTATCTGCTCCTGCCTGAGCTGCTCAGGGTTCTAGTGAAGAGGAAGAGAGGAGCAGAAGAAGCCACGCTGGCCGTCGCTGATGCCCTCCTGCACGCACACACACTCCTCGGTACAGACCTTTACCCAATGGGACACAGGGGGATTTGAACCGGCCATCTCTTGATCTACCACATCAAATGTCTGATAATAGTAGTAACAATGTATTTATTCAGCCAATGCTTTTATCCATTGCATTGTACAGGAGGATTTGAAACTGCAACCTCTTGATCTGCAGTTAAATAATACGTAGAGAGGTAGAGAGAGTATAGAGAGCGAAAAGGAAGAGTTCAGGTAGAGTGAAATCATCAACACCAGTGTTCATAACCTCTCCGTGTTTCCTTCAGACAGTCTGTGGTTGAAGCTTCCCTACTCCTTCTTCAGGACGACAGTGAAAATATTCCACAGCCTCACTGTCAGATACTTCAACGGCTTATTACCAGGAGACTGTGACCCTGACAAGATGCTGGGCACCACCATAGGTGTGCTCATGAAACTGCACAAGGTGACTATCTGCTGCTGCAGCCTCTGAGATGTGAACTGTGTCTGCAATGTGTTCATTTAAGATTGGGAATTAATAAACCATACATTTTTAAGAAGAATATTAATGTATTCCAAATCCATGTCCCAGGGGATTTGAACCTGTATCCTGTTGTTACCTACGTACCTGTTCATCATGTCTTACCTGTCCCATACAGGTGAATGGCAACCGACGCATACACATGGCATCCAGCAATTTCCACATTAAGGAAATCAAGTCGTTGATTCAGGGTGTGAGTATGAAAAGACGTCTAGTTTCGGTCCCGTATTTTCTTTCAAACTGTTGCAAGACAAATGGCTGGTTTTAAGTGTTGTTCTCCAGAGTTATATGAAGTCAACGCTGGGCTTCTTCTTTCAGATGATGGACAATCTTCCTAGTTTCCTTACGGTAAGGGAAGAACAAATACAATGATATTCTGCATAAACAAACTGATTTATTGGCAACTCTAGATAGACTTGTAATGTGTTTGTTTAAACTAATTTTCACCCCCAGTTGAATTTTCTGAATTACTATAAACAATCCTGCATCTTTGACATGGAAGCAAAATGCTTGTTGCACAAGCTGGAGTACACCATTAATGTAAGCAAAATAAGTAACTATGGAACTACTATAAATACACACAAATGTAATCTTACTGTACACAATATACATAGTTAATGGTATATTATAGCTGCAGTCCTAAATATGAATATACTATTTATTTTTTAGTTGTGCCGGCATCCATTCCTACACTTTTGCCCCTGTCAAATACTCGTGTGCAGAAAGACCCTACTGCAAGATGTTTTTAAATATCTTCAACAAAATGTCCACAATTTCAACAGTCCTTTGGTAGTAAGTATTGTGTTGGTGTTTTCCTGTATGAATATGTCTAGGAATTTGTGTCATCGTCTAAGTACGTTTTTAGACAGTTTGAGAATGGTATTTTCAGTATCTGTTGCAATAGGCTAGCTGTGCATTTACCAGAAATTCAATGGCACAAAATGCAAACAAATATAAACAAAACATATGCAGCCATTTTTGTGAAGCTTATTACAGCATTTGTTTTGAGGTGAAATTCCGAGAGGAGGATGGATTGGACTATGGCGGGGTATCCCTCCAGTTCTATACCCTCCTGGCGAAAGAACTCCTCAAACCAGAATCCAAGGTTCTGCAAGTGAACGAACACTCTGCCCTGGCCTGGTTCCCTGTCGATGTAACTCTTCATCCTGTACTCACTCAAGTCAAACATAGGGTTAGGTTAGCCTCTAAAACAGATCATTAACATTATGCTTTTACCCGAAACAACGTACAAACATTTCAGAGGAACACCGCAAATGACTTCCCTCCGTGATCTGTGTTTAGGACGGCAGCAACACTGAGAAGGCCTACCTGCTGGGGGTGATATGTGGGCTGGCGCTGTATAACAGGTGTCTGCTAAACGTCTGCTTCCCAATGGCTCTTTTCAAGAAGCTGCTGGGTCTCCCTCCCTCCCTGGAAGACCTGAAGGAGCTCTCTCCCGTAGAGGCAAGGTAGGAAGTTATCTCAGAAGAAAACGTTAAGGTTTTCCGTTCATTTCACATTTGTGATACAGATCGTATTTCGGTAAGACTTAATTCGTTTATTAAGTCTAGGCTCTGGATGCCATAAGGCCTTCGAAAAATGCATGTCATATATTTTGATTATATATGCATGCACAGTTACATATTGTTTATCAACGTTATCTATCTAGATAATATTTCTATGCAAACTTCTCTTCAACTTTAATTTTATGTTAGCACAATAATAGTTTTGTCTGTTTGATAAACTGTTACAGTTTAGATTTTGAGATACGTGCTTTTCTACTCAGGAGTATACAACAGCTGCTGATGGAAGATGAAGAAGTTGTAGAGTTGCTGTATTTAGACTTCACAGTAAGAGCTGCAACTACGTACAGCCATTCTCTAGTTTGTCAGTACAGTCGGTGTTAGAAATGTTCTTTCACCATTTAATTTGATTGTTTATGAACAGTCCTGCATCTTTTATATGGAGGCACAAAGCATGTTAAACGAAATGGAGTACTATTAACTATTAGGGCTGTCCCCACTTACTCGACTAGTCGATTTTCTGGTCGATATGCTCTTGGTCGACTAAGATTTTTTAAGTCGAGCTGCCATATGGCAGTGTGAGATCTGATTCCCGCTTGTGTCATCATTGCTAAATTAACGAAATGTTCAACAGTAATTGTAGATTATATTATTTAAAACAAATAAACCAACTCTAAAAATGTAGAATTTTAAAAGAGAAGGTGTTTCTGTTTTCCCTTTCGTTTATCTGCGCAAGTTTTCAGGCAGTGATAAGCGCACTCTGATTTGCATGTTAAAACAATATTTGTAATTTGTAGTACATTGTAAGAGATACTAAATACCATCGGCATTCGGTTACAACAGGACTGGTGATACGAGTCTTATTAGTAGTAGGCTATTAGCGGCTGAATCTGCAATGTCCAGCAGCCATTGAGTCAGATCGCGAAAATGTTTGTACTTTTTCTTTTTTGTAAAGCGTTTCAAAGTTCGATTAGTCGATTTTCAGACGTTTTAGTCGAGTCTTGGTCGACCAAAGAAAATCTTAGTCGGGGACAGCCCTAGTAACTATGTACAGAATGAACATAGGCCTACATGTGTATTGTTATTTTTCATCTTTCAAAGTATGGGGGCCAGGAACTCATTCCAAACGGAGGAAATGTACCAGTCACTAAAGTCAACAGGTAACCAACACAACGTAATCAAATGTTTATTAAAACATTGATGATTAAAATATTATAGGCTAGGCCTACATCAAACACAGAAATTGACCGGCAAATGTTATTGTCCTTAGTTTTAAGCTTTTTGCATCTTTGTCACCCACAGGCAGAAATATGTGGACCTGTATGTCGACATGGTGTTCAACAAATCTGTTGAGTGCCAGTTTACAAAGTTCAGGACTGGTTTCCAGACAGGCTGCCCCCTGCTGGTGTGGAAGATGTTCCTTCCTGAAGAACTCATGACTCTTCTCCATGGAGACAACCAGTACGAGTGGGAGGAGCTGAGAAAGGTCGGGCCAATCAGATGCTCTGAATTTACATATTATAAACATGAACCCGGTGGAGTCGGGCGGCTCATCAGTGTCGCTTTGTCACGTTCTGTTCTGGGATTCAAATTTGTGTCCTCTGACTTGCAAACGCTACCACCGCTTTAACAAACACCGCTTTAACAAATACCGCTTTAACAAACACCGCTTTAACCAGCTACGACACCTCAAAACTAGCTCCTCAATAGTATGTGGTATTTATACTGAGGAGTAGGGTTAGTGAGTTTAAACAATTCAACTTTGTTACAAACACATACATGTTCTAAATTAACACACACTGTAGGCTATATAAAACAGGATATGATACATATTAGGTGACTCTTCCATTCAGAAGATATATATATACACATACAGTGCCCTCCAAAAGTATTGGAACAGTGAGGCCAATTCCTTTATTTTTGCTGTAGACTGAAAACATTTGGGCTTGACATCAAACGATGAATGTGAAACCAGAGATCAACGTTTCAGCTTTTATTTCCAGGTATTTACATCAGGATCTGATGCACAAATTAGAAAATATCACCTTTTTGTTCGAACCCACCCATTTGTCACGTGAGCAAAAGTATTGGAACATGTGACTGACAGGTGTGTTTTGTTGCCCAGGTGTGTCCTATTACATACATTATTCAATCAATAAATACCACTGAATGTCTACACTCAGGTTCAGATTGGGTAAGATAGGTTTTGTCTATGCAGACTGTCTTCAGAGGTGAAAACAACATGAAAACCAGAGCGCTGTCTTTGGGTGAAAAACAAGCAATTGTGAGTCTTAGAGAAGATGGAAAATCAATCAGAGCCATTGCAGAAACATTGGCCATAGCCAGTACAACCATTTGGAATGTCCTGAAGAAGAAGAAAACTACTGGTGTACTAAGTAACAGACGTCGAACAGGTAGACCAAGGAAAACATCAGCAGTTGATGACAGAAACATTGTGAGAGCTGTAAAGAAAGACCCTAAAACAACTGTTAGTGAGATCAGCAACAACCTCCAGATGGCAGGAGTGAAGGTATCACTATCTACTGTTCGCAGAAGACTTCATGAACAAAAGTACAAGGGCTACACCAGAAGATGCAAACCACTCATTAGCAAGAAGAATAGGAAGGCCAGGCTGGAATTTGCCAAAAGTACAGAGATGAACCTCAAAAATTCTGGGACAAAGTTTTATGGACTGATGAGACAAAGATTAACTTTTACCAAAGTGATGGAAAGGCTAAAGTTTGGAGAAAGAAAGGAACTGCTCATGATCCCAAACACACAAGCTCATCTGTGAAACACGGTGGAGGTAATGTCATGGCTTGGGCTTGCATGGCTTCTTCTGGGACGGGCTCATTAATCTTCATTGAGGATGTAACACATGATGGCAGCAGCAAAATGAACTCGGAAGTCTACAGAAACATTTTGTCTGCCAATTTAAGGAAAGATGCAACCAAACTGATTGGCAGAGCCTTCATCATGCAGCAAGATAACGACCCAAAACACACTGCCAAAACAACAAAGGAGTTCATCAGGGGCAAGAAATGAAAGGTATTAGACTGGCCAAGTCAATCTCCAGACTTAAACCCTATAGAGCATGCATTTTACCTGCTTAAGAGGAGACTGAAGGGAGGAATCCCACAAAACAAACAACAACTGAAAGCGGCTGCAGTGAAAGCCTGGGAAAGCATCAAAAAGGAAGAATGCAAAAGTTTGGTGACGTCAATGGGTCACAGACTTGCTGCAGTTATTGAAAGCAAAGGATTTGCAACTAAATATTAAGTCTTATTCACTTAAATATGTTTTAAGTATATCTGTTCCAATACTTTTGATCACATGACAAATGGGTGGATTCAAACAAAATGTGATATTTTCTTAGTTGTGCATCAGATCCTGATGTAAATACCTGGAAATAAAAGCTGAAACGTTGATCTCTGGTCTCACGTTCATTATTTGATGTCAAGCCCAAATGTTTTCAGTCTACAGCAAAAATAAAGGAATTCGCCTCACTGTTCCAATACTTTTGGAGGGCACTGTACATACATACACACACTTTATTTATTTAGCGCTTTTCAAGGTACTCGAAGTCGCTTTACAGAGTCCAGCACTTATTCAGACAGTCAAACCGGTGGTGGTACGGAAGCGTGGCTGCCAATCAGCCCCTCCGACCCCTTCGACCCCTCCGACCACCACCTACACTTGTTACCAACACTCATTCACATTCATACGATGCATGTCTTTATGACAAACAATACAAACAAATAATTGATAATAAATGTTATTTTTGTCACAACAGAACGCACAATACGAAGGATACTCGACTACAGATGAGATCATCGAAAACTTCTGGACGGTTTTCACAGAGTTTTCAGAGAAGGAAAAGAAAGATTTCCTGAGTGAGTGAAGAAAGAACCACACAAGCTGTATATCCAACTGTTTGTCCAGACCTCTTAGAAAGGTATCTGTTCTCGTTCAGCTTTTCTCACAGGAACCGACAGACTTCCCAGAGGACGTCATTCCAAACTGCGGCTGAAGATAGCACGTCTGCACACGCCGTACACGCCGCACACGCCGCACAAGCCGCACACGGACGAATATTACCCAGTCGCTGAAACCTGCTTTGAGAGGTTGCAGCTCCCCAACTACAGCAGCATCGACGTGCTTCGCTGCAAACTGCTTCATGCCATCACCCACTGTGATGTGATTGGGAAACAATAAAAGGCTGTTAGAATTGGAGGTAGTAAAATAAAGTTTTGGAGAAAAAAAATCACAACACAAAAGTGTTTTTTGAAATATTTTTTTCAACCTTTCAAAACGTATGGAGGATTTGAAAGGGAGTCAGATGGCTGAGCGGTGAGGGAGTCGGGCTAGTAATCAGAAGGTTGCCGGATCGATTCCCCGTCGTCCCACATGATGTTGTGTCCTTGGGCAAGGCACTTCACCCTACTTGCCTCGGGGGGAATGTCCCTGTACTTAATGTAAGTCGCTCTGGATAAGAGCGTCTGCTAAATGACTAAATGTAAATGTAATGTAAATGAAAGGAGCTGTTCGAAATTGTCAATGTCAAAAAGGATTCCTGGCAAATGCGCAGTTTCTATGGTGTCTTTTTGTATTACTGTATTAATATGATGTGAGGTCCAACAGGTAGTCGTAATGGCTACTTTTTACTTAAGTAAATGTCAGAGCCCACACAACCACATATGGTAAATGAATAGTAAGTTAAAGCAACTGTCTATTTCTTGTATCTGTGTATGAAAATTGTTAGATATGTTTAAGTAAAAAGTAGCCATTACTACACCTGTTTTAGTGTCATGCAGGTAACTGGACCTCACATTATATTAATACTTTAATACTAAATACACTATAGACACTCAGCACATTTGGCAGGAGTCCTATTAGACTGTGACCATTTTTAACATCTCCCTCATATATGACCATGGGGGATCCGGAATGTCTCTCTTCTCAGTCCTGTAGACATCACTAACTCCTTCTGTCTCATCCATAACATACTTCAAAAATATATATTATTCTTCCTTTTGAGACTTGTATTCCACACACACAGTAAAAGGAGATGAGGAGGAGAGGAAAGAGGAGAACAGAGAAGCCTATAGTTAATGATTTATTGATACCAAAAAACCATACAACGAACATGTCGGCCTTGCAGTAAAAACTGAATCGCCCCGAAATGTACAATCAAAATATACAATACACTATAACTAGTGTGTTAAAAACACATTACATTTTGTCGACGTGGAGAGAATTCTACAATTAAAAGTTTGTACTTGACACAGTTAAAAACAATATTATTGTCGTTCACTACTACCAGCTTAGTTATGAAGTCCGACAAGTAGTTTGGCCAGTGCAGGTATGGCACTTGTGGTGTAGCGTTTAGTTCTCCTTGCTAGAGAGTACTGCAGTGAGTTCCTCAACTGTCTGCCTTGCTGTTCTGCCCGGGTCAGAGGCAGCCAGGAACAGAAGTGTGGCGATTGTCTTTGTTTGCAAAGTTCAAGCAGAGGTCGTGTCTGCGGTTAGAGAGTGTTAGTAGGTTTAATGACCATAAGGCGTCCAGATATGTTGTGTACTGTCGGCCCAGCATAATCCTGTAGGCACACTTCTGAACACGTTCAAGTACAGAGTAAAGTGGAGCATTATAGAGTACAGTAGAATCCGCATCAAGTACTCATCAATGATGCAAAAATATGTTTTAAAAATATTTTTTCAAACTTATTCTTAAATATTTTTTCCCAAAACTTTTTTTAAACCCTTCAAAACTTTATGGATAATATTTTAAAAACCTTGCGAAACGTATTATTCGAAGAAAAAAAATTGAAGATATTTTTCAGATTAAAATTCAAAAGTGGTCAGAAAAATAAATGGTGAAGTAAAGTAGGCTACAGATGCCCGAAAAATCTTCCCACACAGAAAATGTACTTCCCGTCTCTGAAAATACATCACCTGAAAATACATCACATACACCTATAGCCGTCTACTTTGATTGCAATAGCCCTTTACTGTGCGGTTGACATCCGGTCACGTGTTTGGTGACAAGCATGGCCATCAAACTGAATCCACTTCCGTATTATTGTGAAGAGAGAACGCCCCGTTTGGAGTCCAGGAATGAATCTGCTCAGGTAATTTCACGTCCCATACAAGACAAACGACATCATAAAGTGCTCTCACATCTTCCGTATTTGTCGGTAGTACTCAGGAGATAGTACAATGCTCGTGTAGCTAACCATATGAACATACAGTACGTTCTTTACGAAAGGTAGCTAAGATACATGATTTGCTGGTGTGCTACTCGTAGTGTCAAATGAAATGGGCGGATTAGAGTCATCTATCGTTTTTCTTTTCGCTGCTTCAGTGTTGTCTCGTCTAAATTAATATAAACATTATGTAGCAAACGTGCTTTTGGGGGGTTTAACGTCATTGATTACAGACAGGTAAGCACTTATTAACAAAGCACCAATCTGACGTTGAAGCTGTAAACTGCTGACAGCTAGCGCCTTTTACTCCTGATTGCCCCCTGAGAGTGTTGGATGCCCCACACACGCACGCACATCACAATGTAGCGGTCTCTTGGCTTTGCTTAACCACTCACGCGCCAAAACAGACATTAAAAGCCATCTGCTACTATTCAGTCTCTCCTGGCGGCTGTCGAACCATTTCTTATATACAAATATTATATTGAACATTTCAGCTGTGGTCACTGGATTTGATGCTTTCTGAAAGTGAAGCTGTGCAAGTTTTCAACGCTCCGTTCCCGCTTTCAGTTTCCCCTTCCTGCTATTTAAATAGCCTACAGCCCTGTTGCAAATGCGTTGGAGTGGATTGGCGATAAGGCAGGCAGACAGGCCAGTTCGGAAGCGCTTTAAAAGGGATTACAGGCTTGTGACAGTCGTTTGTTCAAACACGCTCCGCTTACGACACACACCCTTTCTCCCTTCACCCCCCTCTCTCCACTCCCCTCCCATCTTTTAAACGCAATTCGACAACCTGACCACAGACAATCCACGTCATGGAGCCCAGCTTGTCTTCCGTGGAAATACTGATATTTCTCATTTGTTTTGCTTTCTTCCTCACCCTCCTGTCTCACCCTCTTGTCTCTCCCTCCTGTCTCTCCCTCTTGTCTCACCCTCCTGTCTCACCCTCCTGTCTCTCCCTCCTGTCTCTCCCTCCTGTCTCTCCCTCCTGTCTCTCCCTCCTGTCTCACCCTCTTGTCTCTCCCTCCTGTCTCTCCCTCCTGTCTCTCCCTCCTGTCTCTCCCTCCTGTCTCTCCCTCCTGTCTCTCCCTCCTGTCTCTCCTCCAGGATCCTAGTCAATGCTGACAGGAGGAGGCAGGACAGCCTTGCTCTCGCCTAAACCCCCCCCTCCTCCTCCTCCTCCTCTCTCTCTGTCTGTCTGTCTGTCTCCCCCACCATACCTCCCCTTCCTCCCCCTCTCCTGTTCCCCTGCACCATGCTGTGCTGGGGCAGCAGCGCTGAAGGCCAGCTGGGCGTGGGGGTGGGTGAGGTGCTGGAGCCCCGGAGCACCCCGGCGCTGAGGGCGGCGCTGAGCGGACGCAGCCCCAGCGAGGTGGCGTGCGGTGGGCAGCACTCCCTCTTCCTGCTGGCTGACGGGAGCGTGTACTCCTGTGGGTCCAACAGCAGCGGGCAGCTGGGCCATGACAAGGCCGGGGACTCCCCAGGTGAGCGGCCAATCACAGAGGGGCGGCCGGTGTAAGGTAGCCCTTCTCCATCGAGTTTATAAACAATGGATTGAGTTTGGTTTGCTAAACAGGGATTCCCACTGAATGTGATCATGTGCAAACAGTTTGTAGAATGTCCTTGTGACGTTAAATCTCTTCAGAACGCAAACAGAACACAACATCAACTAGCATGATTCTGTTATTAAACTGCCCATAAGCAGGCGGTCTGTCAGAACAGACCCTGCTGGTGTCGTTTTAGAGTTTTACCTGAATGGATTCTTAAGACTAATCCTGGAGGTTGTACTTGATCTTACAAGGTCTATTTCTGGGAGTCCGAGGGACACATGGTAGCTAATGAGCTTTCAGTCACTAACAATCTGCTTCTATTGTATGTATGTGTGTGTGTGTGTGTGCGTGTTTCACACTCCGTCCGTGTGAACAGGCATGCCTCTGGACATCACTGTGGGGCTATGTAGCGTAGCTGCAAGCTGTATGTGGCTTTAAAACTACTAGCCCAGGTTACGCCTCATTCAGGCTACCTTTTCAAAGCAGTTGGACCAACAGTGAGGCCAACGTAGGCCAAACTAGATGATGATGTGGAACAAAACTAAAAAAAGAACCATCTCTGTAACAGGTACTTGGTGAATCTGTGTGTTCCCAGAGAGAGGGGAACTGGGAACCAGACTGTGGTGAAGTTAAGGAGAGTTCCCACAGAGGGTTTGTCCAAATAGCACAAGGCTATAAAGCACTAGTAAACTGACTAGCGGACAGTGCCCTCTCACCATGGGCCTTCAGTTTCCAAAATCCGCCAACACGCGCAAGCACCCCGGCCGAAAACAAAAATAAAAGAGCCAAACTGCCACCTTTGTAAGCTACTTGTAGGTGCACCTAGCTACATTCAAAACTAGGTTTCATTAAAATGATTGTGACGGCATGAAGCCAGGGGCGCCGTATGGGGGGGGGAAGTTATTACGATTCCAAGGGCCCCTGACTGACTGGGGTCCCCAAAAAATTGAAAAACTAATTGCAATTATGAACTGTTTTTTTCTTTCATGGGGCCCAAAATTCCTGGCGGCGCCCCTGCATGAAGCTACAAAGTTACAAAACGTTACTCTGAAAAGATTTCAAACCAAGACTCACTCATTTGAAGATGAAGTTCAGTGCTGTTCCAGGTCCTTCTCTGAGTTGAATAGCAAACAGTCCCTGCAAAAAACTTGTTTAACTCTGTGCTAGTTAGCTGTTAGCCATTTGAAGCGGCCGTAATAAGCCTCGCTAAAATGCCTTGTAAATCCTTTGCCTGGTTGATGGAGTCCCAACTTTGGTTTTGGTCTACCCCTGTTAACAATTTCAGGCTTCTCAGCAAAATTTCTCCGAGCAAATGGTACACTTAACAAACTACTGACAAAGGCCGGGTTCTTAGAACGCTCCTAAGAAGCTCTTAGCGTTAAAAGCTTCTGCTTCTGAGCGTTCTAAGAACGCTGAACGCTCCTAAGAAGCTCTTAAGAGCTTTTTAACGAATCTGGGAAACCCGGCCAAAATCAGTTTCCGTTGCCGACTCTTCAACATTTCCATCAGCCATTATTTTTTTAATGACGGTAACCTGCCAGCTATCAACTTAGCCGCCAATCAGAGGCCAATCAGTGATTGGTCATTAAAAACATGATTACAGGGTCCGCTACAGAATATCCAGCATACCCCTTCCCCGTACAAGGCATTTTGATTGTTTGGTTTTACTGTCACTCTTGTCACTAGGGTACTCTGTTGGGCTAAGCGAATCCCCTGTGCCGAGTGAGACCAACCAGACACTGCTATTATCGTCAGCCATCAGGTGTCGCTGTTAGCCTCCACAGTTTACTCGGAGCAGTTTATGCAAAAATTTAAAAAATGTAATTCGAAATATAATAAATAACTTAACTAGTAATACAGTTCACGATAAAAAACGTTTATTTATTGGAAGCATGCATTGATGTATCCAATCTAGTAGGGTATTCAGAGAATACCCTGAAGGCCCCGACAGACCACCACAAATAAATCTACCTAGACCGGTTGTCCCCAAACTTTTTTCTGCGAGGGCAGATCATTTTTCTTTTCTTTAATGTGGGGCCGGGTCGGTCTGTAACATAAAATTACATTGGCTGGTATTACCAGTATTATTGTGGAGATTTTATTATGATTCAAATGTATTTATGATGCTAGATTAGTTTATTATTTTGTTATGCATCGTATCCGTTCATATCAAGAGATATATAGCCTATTAAAATAGCATTATTACTATCGTAATTACCCTTTTTCATGTTCATTGCAATTGAAATCAAAACATTTACTTACTTATGCATATTGCACTTATGCAAAATGACTAAATATATTAGTCAGTGTAAACTGATATTTTCTTCTTTTTATTTCATTTATAAAAAAATAATCTGGTATTGTTCAGAGGACCAGTCCAAATGTGTGGGCGGGCCATATTTGGCCCACGGGCCATAGTTTGGGGACCCCTGACTTAGACAGACACTGTCTTCCCCCCTCTCTCCCCCCCCCTTCAGAGCTGGTCAGGTCTCTGGAAGGCCAGAAGGTGGTCCGGGTGGCATGTGGGCGGGCCCATTCGGTGGCGCTGAGCGAGCAGGGCCAGATGTTCGTGTGGGGGGCAGGAGAGGGGGGCCAGCTGGGCCTGGGGCCCCCTGAGGAGGCTGTCAGTGTGCCCAGGTGCGTGTAACTAGAGTCACACCTGTTACCCTCCTGCAGGGTGAGGAGAGGTGCAGGGGGTGGCGTTTCTTGGTCTCTTCTTGAAACCTGGGACTGGGGTGGGTAGAGCATTTAACTGCTGATCAAGAGGTTAAAATCCCCCTGTACCTTACTTTAGATAAAAGCGTCTGCTAAACGAATACATTACTGTTACATGAAAAACTGTTCAATGTTACAGATACATCTGAAGTTGTGTTCATAAGCCTGGGGTATGTAGGAATGTTGTTTGGGTTGTAAATAACTTGGGTATTCTGTTTGTGCTAAGACTGCTCAAGAAGCTTAGTGAGCACCACATCTCTCAGGTTATCTGTGGAAACCAGCACTGCATAGCCCTGTCCACAGGTAAGAAGACAAATCTCTCTATCTATCTATCTATCTATCTATCTATCTATCTCTCGCTCTCTCGCTCTATCTCACTCTCTCCCCCCCCCCAGACTGCCAGCTGTTCACCTGGGGGGAGAACAGTCGGGGTCAGCTGGGTCTTGGCAGGGGGGCTCCCAGCTCTCTGACCCCCCAGCCTCTCACCTCCCTGTGTGGGATCCCTCTGGCCCAGATCAGCGCTGGGGGGCAGCACAGCCTGGCTCTGTCCCTGTCTGGGGCTGTGTTCGGCTGGGGCAGCAACCAGGCCGGTCAGCTGGGCCTCAACGACCAGCAGGGTAACAATAATCACAACAAGAAGATTCATAGTCACTACAATAAGAACTATAACCATAGCAATAATAATTTTGTGTGTTTGTGTGTGTGTGTGAACACTGCAGACCGTGCCGTACCCTGTCACGTCAAGTTCCTCCGCTCTCAGAAGGTCGTCTACATCAGCTGTGGAGAGGACCACACAGCGGCTCTCACCAAGGTAACACACACACTCACACACACACACATACACACTCACACACACACACACACACACATACACACACACACATTCACGCTCAGACACATACACACTCACACACACACACACACACACTCAGACACACACACACTCAGACACATACACACTCAGACACACACACACTCACACACATACACACTCAGACACACAAACATACACACTCAGACACACACACCTGTTCCTCTCCCCCTCTCTCCAGGATGGAGGGATCTTTACGTTTGGGGATGGCTCGAGTGGTCAGCTGGGCCATGACTCCACCCACAGTGAGCCCCTCCCCCGGCGGGTCCTGGAGCTGATGGGGAGCGAGGTCTCTCAGATCTCCTGTGGCAGGTACGCATACACACACATCTGCCAGTCAATACACTCATCTGTACACCCACCTGTACATTCATCTGTATACCCACCTGTATACCCACCTGTACACCCACGTGTACACTCATCTGTACACCCACCTGTACACTCATCTGTATACCCACCTGTACACCCACGTGTACACTCATCTGTATATCCACCTGTATACCCACCTGTATACCCACCTGTACACTCATCTGTACACCCACCTGTACACTCATCTGTATACCCACCTGTATACTCATCTGTATACCCACCTGTACACCCACCTGTACACCCACCTGTACACTCATCTGTATACCCACCTGTATACCCACCTGTACACCCACGTGTACACTCATCTGTACACCCACCTGTACACTCATCTGTATACCCACCTGTATACTCATCTGTATACCCACCTGTACACCCACCTGTACACCCACCTGTACACTCATCTGTATACCCACCTGTATACCCACCTGTACACCCACGTGTACACTCATCTGTATACCCACCTGTACACCCACCTGTACACCCACCTGTACACTCATCCGTATACCCACCTGTATACTCATCTGTATACCCACCTGTACACCCACCTGTACACCCACCTGTACACTCATCTGTATACCCACCTGTATACCCACCTGTATACCCACCTGTACACCCATCTGTACACTCATCTGTACACCCACCTGTACACTCATCTGTATACCCACCTGTACACCCACCTGTACACTCATCTGTATACCCACCTGTATACCCACCTGTACACCCACCTGTACACCCACCTGTACACTCATCTGCAGACCCACCTGTACACCCACCTGTACACCCACCTGTACACCCACCTGTACACTCATCTGCAGACCCACCTGTATACCCACCTGCAGACCCACCTGTACACCCACCTGCAGACCCACCTGTCTCCCCCCTCCTCCCCTTCTCCTCAGACATCACACCCTGGCGTTTGTTCCATCCTCTGGGGTCGTTTACGCGTTTGGCTGCAACTCTCAGGGCCAGCTGGGCACAGGCACCAGGGACACCGCCAGGAGCCCACTTCCTGTCAAAAACACCAAGGCCCTCCAGACAGGAGGACCTCACGTGTCAGGTAAAACACCAAGGCCCTCCAGACAGGAGGTCCTCATGTGTCAGGTAAAACACCAAGGCCCTCCAGACAGGAGGTCCTCATGTGTCAGGTAAAACACCAAGGCCCTCCAGACAGGAGGTCCTCATGTGTCAGGTAAAACACCAAGGCCCTCCAGACAGGAGGTCCTCATGTGTCAGGTAAAACACCAAGGCCCTCCAGACAGGAGGACCTCATGTGTCAGGTAAAACACCAAGGCCCTCCAGACAGGAGGTCCTCACGTGTCAGGTAAAACACCAAGGCCCTCCAGACAGGAGGTCCTCATGTGTCAAGTAAAACAGCAAGGCCCTCTCTAGCCTCTAACAGCCTCACAGCCTCTCTAACCTCTAACAGCCTCACAGCCTCTAGCCTCTAACAGCCTCACAGCCTCTAGCCTCTAACAGCCTCACAGCCTCTCTAACGTCTCACAGCCTCACAGCCTCTCTAACCTCTAACAGCCTCACAGCGTCTCTAGCCTCTAACAGCCACACAGCCTCTCTAACCTCTAACAGCCTCTCTAGCCTCACAGCCTCTCTAACCTCTAACAGCCTCTCTAGCCTCTAACAGCCTCACAGCCTCTCTAGCCTCTAACAGCCTCACAGCCTTTCTAACCTCTAACAGCCTCACAGCCTCTAGCCTCTAACAGTCTCTCTAGCCTCTAACAGCCTCACAGCCTCTAACAGCCTTTCTAATCGCTGCTCTTCATGTTCCTCCTCTGTCGCGACTCTTTCCGGCCTGCCTCATCCAGATAACACATCTTATCACTCTCCTAGATCTCCGGCCATTTGCAGTCTCCAGGATCCACAGTGGAGGAGACCACAACTTCTTACTCTTCTCTGATGAGGAGGTAAACTTCATGAATTATTCAGGATGTACTCTCTGATGAGACTGATGTTGGACGAGGATGACAAGATTTGTCTGGACTGTCACATTGATTTGTTGTTGTTCACCACTAGATGGTGCTAGTGCTCTATTTGAGCTGGTTCTGGTGTGCTGGCTTTGGGCTGCACACAGGTTCACCTGGCACGTTTCTCAGATACTCAGAGATTCAGAACTCCTTGCAGTAAAGTGTCATGTCACTCAGAGACCCTCCCCAGCAGGTCTGCCTCCCCTCCCCTTTTCCTGTAGGCAGGGCAGGAATGTGTTTCCACAACACTGAGATCTGCCTTCAGTCCTGGAGGTTTTAGTTTGATCTGTAACTCTGAGCAGAGTTGCTTTCCCTACGGTGGAAGCACCACTAACCCTAACCCCACAAACATGGTTGTGTTTGTGGGTGACTAGGCTGTGTGTTTGTCATCTCTGCCCTCCTCTCTCCTCAGCAGAGTTCCTTCCCTCCAGAAGACTTCAGGGTGTTTAACAGCAGTAAAAGTATCTCCCTGATAAATGACGAGAACTTGAATTTGTGGAGGATGAAACTGATCGACAACACAGATTCTAGCACCACCAAGTAAGCGAAATACACAATTTAACCCTGCTGGTGTTTTAAACAAGGGTGTAATATGGTGGACCAGAGAATCTTGAAGTATGATGGGATGTGAGATTTATGTGGCTTTGGTAATAATTTTGTCTTTTAACCATATTTGTTAAAAGTTTGAAAGCAACACGGTTTGTACATAGTTAGATATTTTCCCATCTCTCTGTGTTACAGCGACATCATCCATCACCTGTCCTCAACCGCCTGTTGGAATGCCAGCTTCCTGGACCAGAGGTGACCTTTGAACTCACCTCGTCTCTCTTTTAGTCACCCTCCCTCCCTACTCTCCTCCCCCCTATCCTCCCCGCTGCTCTCATCCTCATCTCCTCCCTCCTTTCTTATCCTTCTCTGTCTTCCTCCCTTTCCTCCTCTCTCATCCTCCCCTCTCATGCTCTCCTCCCTGCTCTGTGTGTGTGTGTCCTGACCCACTAAGGCCCGCCCCCTGCCCCCTGTCCCCGCCCCCTGTCCCCGCCCCCTGTCCCCGCCCCCTGTCCCCGCCCCCTGTCCCCGCCCCCTGCTGAACACGTCATACAGAAATAGATCTAAAGGTTTCTCTCCATCTCTGTCTTTTTCTCTGTCCCCCTTTCCCATATCTTTCTCTTGCTGTCTTTCCCCCTCTATCTATCTATCTATCTATCTATCTATCTATCTCTCTCTTTCTCACTCCATTATTCCCTTACAACAAAGTCCATCTCATATTGTCAAACTGATGCTATGAAAGTGCCAAAGATTCAACCGTTTAGTGACAGATGTGGAGGCAGCATGTAGCTGTGTCACCACAGCAGTGGTTTTGCTGTGTCACAGTGATAACAGCAGTTGTTAGCTGTGTCACAGTGATAACACACCACAGCAGTGGTTTTGCTGTGTCACAGTGATAACACACCACAGCAGTGGTTTTGCTGTGTCACAGTGATAACAGCAGTTTTTAGCTGTGTCACCACAGCAGTGGTTTTGCTGTGTCACAGTGATAACACACCACAGCAGAGTTTAGCTGTCACAGTCATCACCAGAGTTTAGGCGGTGTGTGCTTGTGTGTGACTCAGTATGTTGCCTGGGGGTTATTCGGTTCAAATGCATTGAAGTTATTAATCCAGTTACTGTAATGTGAGTACCTGAGGGGGAAAGTATAGCCTGTCTGTCATTATGGCCTGTCTGACACATGGTACCTCCTGTCTCTCAGTGTAACCTCCTCTCCTGTCTCTCAGTGTAACCTCCTCTCCTGTCTCTCTCAGTGTAACCTCCTCTCCTGTCTCTCTCAGTGTAACCTCCTCTCCTGTCTCTCTCAGTGTAACCTCCTCTCTTGTCTCTCTCAGTGTAACCTCCTCTCCTGTCTCTCAGTGTAACCTCCTCTCCTGTCTCTCAGTGTAACCTCCTCTCTTGTCTCTCTCAGTGTAACCTCCTCTCCTGTCTCTCTCAGTGTAACCTCCTCTCCTGTCTCTCAGTGTAACCTCCTCTCCTGTCTCTCTCAGTGTAACCTCCTCTCCTGTCTCTCTCAGTGTAACCTCCTCTCCTGTCTCTCAGTGTAACCTCCTCTCCTGTCTCTCTCAGTGTAACCTCCTCTCCTGTCTCTCTCAGTGTAACCTCCTCTCCTGTCTCTCTCAGTGTAACCTCCTCTCCTGTCTCTCAGTGTAACCTCCTCTCCTGTCTCTCAGTGTAACCTCCTCTCCTGTCTCTCAGTGTAACCTCCTCTCCTGTCTCTCTCAGTGTAACCTCCTCTCCTGTCTCTCTCAGTGTAACCTCCTCTCCTGTCTCTCTCAGTGTAACCTCCTCTCCTGTCTCTCTCAGTGTAACCTCCTCTCCTGTGTCTCTCAGTGTAACCTCCTCTTCTGTCTCTCAGTGTAACCTCCTCTCCTGTCTCTCAGTCTAACCTCCTCTCCTGTCTCTCTCAGTGTAACCTCCTCTCCTGTCTCTCAGTGTAACCTCCTCTCCTGTCTCTCTCAGTGTAACCTCCTCTCCTGTCTCTCAGTGTAACCTCCTCTCCTGTCTCTCAGTGTAACCTCCTCTCCTGTCTCTCAGTGTAACCTCTCCTGTCTCTCTCAGTGTAACCTCCTCTCCTGTCTCTCAGTGTAACCTCCTCTCCTGTCTCTCTCAGTGTAACCTCCTCTCCTGTCTCTCTCAGTGTAACCTCCTCTCCTGTCTCTCTCAGTGTAACCTCCTCTCCTGTCTCTCTCAGTGTAACCTCCTCTCCTGTCTCTCAGTGTAACCTCCTCTCCTGTCTCTCTCAGTGTAACCTCCTCTCCTGTCTCTCTCAGTGTAACCTCCTCTCCTGTCTCTCAGTGTCAGTGTAACCTCCTCTCCTGTCTCTCAGTGTAACCTCCTCTCCTGTCTCTCAGTGTAACCTCCTCTCCTGTCTCTCTCAGTGTAACCTCCTCTCCTGTCTCTCTCAGTGTAACCTCCTCTCCTGTCTCTCTCAGTGTAACCTCCTCTCCTGTCTCTCAGTGTAACCTCCTCTCCTGTCTCTCTCAGTGTAACCTCCTCTCCTGTCTCTCAGTGTAACCTCCTCTCCTGTCTCTCAGTGTAACCTCCTCTCCTGTCTCTCTCAGTGTAACCTCCTCTCCTGTCTCTCAGTGTAACCTCCTCTCCTGTCTCTCTCAGTGTAACCTCCTCTTCTGTCTCTCAGTGTAACCTCCTCTCTCAGTGTAACCTCCTCTCCTGTCTCTCTCAGTGTAACCTCCTCTCCTGTCTCTCTCAGTGTAACCTCCTCTCCTGTCTCTCTCAGTGTAACCTCCTCTCCTGTGTCTCTCAGTGTAACCTCCTCTTCTGTCTCTCAGTGTAACCTCCTCTCCTGTCTCTCAGTCTAACCTCCTCTCCTGTCTCTCTCAGTGTAACCTCCTCTCCTGTCTCTCAGTGTAACCTCCTCTCCTGTCTCTCAGTGTAACCTCCTCTCCTGTCTCTCAGTGTAACCTCCTCTCCTGTCTCTCAGTGTAACCTCCTCTCCTGTCTCTCTCAGTGTAACCTCCTCTCCTGTCTCTCAGTGTAACCTCCTCTCCTGTCTCTCAGTGTAACCTCCTCTCCTGTCTCTCAGTGTAACCTCTCCTGTCTCTCTCAGTGTAACCTCCTCTCCTGTCTCTCAGTGTAACCTCCTCTCCTGTCTCTCTCAGTGTAACCTCCTCTCCCGTCTCTCTCAGTGTAACCTCCTCTCCTGTCTCTCTCAGTGTAACCTCCTCTCCTGTCTCTCTCAGTGTAACCTCCTCTCCTGTCTCTCTCAGTGTAACCTCCTCTCCTGTCTCTCTCAGTGTAACCTCCTCTCCTGTCTCTCAGTGTAACCTCCTCTCCTATCTCTCTCAGTGTAACCTCCCCTCTTGTCTCTCTCATCTCAGTGTAACCTCTCTTGTCTCTCTCAGTGACGACAGACATTTTAAGACCAATCCAAAGACTCCTGGCATCGACCTGACATCAGTCAGACTGCTGTTCCACACGCTCAGCCAGCCAGCTTCCTGCAGGCTCCTAGAGCAGGTAACGGCCAGAGGAGTCAGGGATGTGGACATGATGAGACAGAGGGAGTCAGGGATGTGGACATGATGAGACAGAGGGAGTCAGGGATGTGGACATGATGAGACAGAGGGAGTCAGGGATGTGGACATGATGAGACAGAGGGAGTCAGGGATGTGGACACGATGAGACAGAGGGAGTCAGGGATGTGGACATGATGAGACAGAGGGAGTCAGGGATGTGGACACGATGAGACAGAGGGAGTCAGGGATGTGGACATGATGAGACAGAGGGAGTCAGGGATGTGGACATGATGAGACAGAGGGAGTCAGGGATGTGGACACGATGAGACAGAGGGAGTCAGGGATGTGGACACGATGAGACAGAGGGAGTCAGGGATGTGGACATCGGTGTCAAAAAGGTTTCCTGGTGAAAGCGATGTGTGTCTATACTGTCTTTTTGTATTAATGTATTCAAGTCCAGTTACCTGTGTGACATTAAAACAGGTGTAGTAATCGCTACTTTTTATTTAAGCATAAAAAGTTAAGTCAGAGCCCACACTTCTTTCCTTTAACTTGAGTGAAAAAGTGTAGTCAGTACTTCAACTTTGACCAGAGTCTTTTTAATCATGAGTATCTGTACTTCTACTTGAGGGAAGGATGTGTGTACTTTTGCCATCTCTGACAGGGTCACACAGGGGTCACATGAGGTCAAAAACAGCTTAGAAAGGCTGTAGGGGAAAGCGACTCTGGGAAAAGCATGTCCAGTACCTGGATGATGTAGCTAGCTCACTCTCTAAGCCCCTCCCCCCCCAGGATGATGTAGCTAGCTCATTCTCTATGCCCCTCCCCCCCCAGGGTGGTGTAGCTAGCTCACTCTCTAAGCCCCCCCCCCCCCCCCAGGATGATGTAGCTAGCTCACTCTCTATGCCCCTCCCCCCCAGGGTGGTGTAGCTAGCTCACTCTCTATGCCCCTCCCCCCCAGGCCACCAGGAGTTTTGAGAGCGTGCTGATCCCCCAGCTGCCCTGCTCTCCTCCGGATGTGGAGGCTATGAGGATCTACCTGATCCTGTGTGAGTGCCCCGCCCTGCAGGAGCCCCAACACTACCTCTCCCTCACCGTGCCCCTGGCCTCCGCCATTCTGCGCCTGGACCCCAACCCCAGCAAGGTCCTGGGTACGAACACACACACAACCCCAGCAAGGTCCTGGGTACGAACACACACACACAACCCCAGCAAGGTCCTGGGTACGAACATACACACAACCCCAGCAAGGTCCTGGGTACGAACACACACACAACCCCAGCAAGGTCCTGGGTACGAACACACACACAACCCCAGCAAGGTCCTGGGTACGAACACACACACAACCCCAGCAAGGTCCTGGGTACAAACACACACACATGCAGACACACAAGCTCAAACACAGACTCACATGATGGTCCATGTGCTGAACCAGATGTGTGTTTGTTTAGACACAGTTTTCTTTGCTGTAGATAACTGGTGTGTGCTGTCTCTGTAGATAACTGGTGGTGTGTGCTGTCTCTGTAGATAACTGGTGGTGTGTGCTGGAGGCTGCGGTGTTCTCCAGGCTGGTAGACATGTATAAGAGCACCGTGGTGTTCCTGCTGACAGGCCGTACCAGCCTGGTCCCCCTCTACCTGGAGAACCACATCAGAGCCACTCTCAGGCTGCTGGAGAAGCTGCACAAGGTACCTGGCCCTGACCTGAGATCTGACCCTAACACCTGACCTGAGATCTGACCCTAACACCTGGCCCTGACCCCTGACCTGAGATCTGACCCTAACACCTGACCTGTGATCTGACCCTAACACCTGACCTGTGATCTGACCCTGGCCCTGATCCTGACCTGAGATCTGACCCTAACACCTGGCCCTGACCCCTGACCTGAGATCTGACCCTAACACCTGGCCCTGATCCTGACCTGAGATCTGACCCTAACACCTGGCCTGAGATCTGACCCTAACATCTGGCCCTGACTCTGACCTGAGATCTGACCCTAACACCTGGCCCTGACCCCAGATCTGATCCTGACCTTAAATCCAACCCTATGTTGATGTTGATGTTGTGTGCAGGTGAACCTGAAAGCCAGGCATGTGGAGCACAGCAGCTTCTACATCCCTCACATCAGCAGCCTGGTGGACATCCAGGAGGACTACCTCCAGTGGTTCCTGAGCAAAGCTGAGATTGTACGCTGCTACATCTCCTACATCTCCCTACCTCTCGCTACCTCTCTCCATCTCTCTCCATCTCTCTCCATCTCTCTCCCTCCATCTCTCTCTATCTCTCTCCATCTCTCTCTATCTCTCTCCATATCTCTACAGGGAGGTTCTTAAAGGTTGTAGTTGTGGCGTCTGTGGTTATGTAGTGTGTGTGTGTGTTGTTCAAATCAGACACCCTCTAAATAACACAATGCTATGCATGCCTATGTATATATATTAATGTACTGTAAATGTATTGATAATAACCGTCGTATTGACTTCCTTTCATTTATTTTGTACTTTTTTCCCTCCAGAAAATGAGAGTACCTCCTGTTCAGGTATGAACACGTTTATTTCAAAAGATCATGTGCTGAGCCGGTGTCTGCTGTTAGATGTTATACAGATCTAACACATGTAACTGGATACTCTGCACCCAAAGGCCATCATGCTCTCCAGCTCCATCCTTCTATTTCTCTTCCCCCACCTCCTCTCTCCCCTTCCCTCTCTCTTCCTTCTCCTCCCCTCCTCCTCTCCCTCCTCCCCCTCTCTCATCCTCCTCCTCTCCCTCCTCCCCCCTCTCTCTTCCTCCTCCTCCCCTCCTCCTCCCCTCCTCCTCTCCCTCCTGCCCCCTCTCTCTTCCTCCTCCTCCCCTCCTCCTCTCCCTCCTGCCCCCTCTCTCTTCCTCCTCCTCCTCTCCCCTTTCTCCCCTCTAGAGCTCGGTAATGCTGTGTGCCTACCCCTTCATCCTCAACGCCCAGGCCAAGACCACTATGCTGCAGACAGACGCAGAGCTGCAGATGCAGGTATGAGACAGGGACAGAGGCAGGCAGGTACAGAGGCAGGGAGAGACAGAGGCAGGAACGGAGGGACAGAGGAAGGCAAAGACAAGAAGCAGGGAGGGAGGGACAGAGGCAGGCAGGGATAGAGGCAGGCAGGGACAGAGGCAGGCATGCAGGGACAGAGGCAGGGAGGGACAGAGGCAGAAAGGGAAGGACAGAGGCAGGCACGCAGGGACAGAGGCAGGGAGGGAGGGACAGAGGCAGGCAGGGACAGAGGCAGGGAGGGAGGGACAGAGGCAGGCAGGGAGGGACAGATATACAGTGCCCTCCAAAAGTATTGGAACAGTGAGGCCAATTCCTTTATTTTTGCTGTAGACTGAAAACATTTGGGCTTGACATCAAACGATGAATGTGAAACCAGAGATCAACGTTTCAGCTTTTATTTCCAGGTATTTACATCAGGATCTGATGCACAAATTAGAAAATATCACCTTTTTGTTCGAACCCACCCATTTGTCACGTGAGCAAAAGTATTGGAACATATGACTGACAGGTGTGTTTTGTTGCCCAGGTGTGTCCTATTACATACATTATTCAATCAATAAATACCACTGAATGTCTACACTCAGGTTCAGATTGGGTAAGATAGGTTTTGTCTATGCAGACTGTATTCAGAGGTGAAAACAACATGAAAACCGGAGCGCTGTCTTTGGGTGAAAAACAAGCAATTGTGAGTCTTAGAGAAGATGGAAAATCAATCAGAGCCATTGCAGAAACATTGGCCATAGCCAGTACAACCATTTGGAATGTCCTGAAGAAGAAGAAAACTACTGGTGTACTAAGTAACAGACGTCGAACAGGTAGACCAAGGAAAACATCAGCAGTTGATGACAGAAACATTGTGAGAGCTGTAAAAAAAGACCCTAAAACAACTGTTAGTGAGATCAGCAACAACCTCCAGATGGCAGGAGTGAAGGTATCACTATCTACTGTTCGCAGAAGACTTCATGAACAAAAGTACAAGGGCTACACCAGAAGATGCAAACCACTCATTAGCAAGAAGAATAGGAAGGCCAGGCTGGAATTTGCCAAAAAGTACAGAGATGAACCTCAAAAATTCTGGGACAAAGTTTTATGGACTGATGAGACAAAGATGAACTTTTACCAAAGTGATGGAAAGGCTAAAGTTTGGAGAAAGAAAGGAACTGCTCATGATCCCAAACACACAAGCTCATCTGTGAAACACGGTGGAGGTAATGTCATGGCTTGGGCTTGCATGGCTTCTTCTAGGACGGGCTCATTAATCTTCATTGAGGATGTAACACATGATGGCAGCAGCAAAATGAACTCGGAAGTCTACAGAAACATTTTGTCTGCCAATTTAAGGAAAGATGCAACCAAACTGATTGGCAGAGCCTTCATCATGCAGCAAGATAACGACCCAAAACACACTGCCAAAACAACAAAGGAGTTCATCAGGGGCAAGAAATGGAAGGTATTAGACTGGCCAAGTCAATCTCCAGACTTAAACCCTATAGAGCATGCATTTTACCTGCTTAAGAGGAGACTGAAGGGAGGAACCCCACAAAACAAACAACAACTGAAAGAGGCTGCAGTGAAAGCCTGGGAAAGCATCAAAAAGGAAGAATGCAAAAGTTTGGTGACGTCAATGGGTCACAGACTTGCTGCAGTTATTGAAAGCAAAGGATTTGCAACTAAATATTAAGTCTTATTCACTTAAATATGTTTTAAGTATATCTGTTCCAATACTTTTGCTCACATGACAAATGGGTGGATTCAAACAAAATGTGATATTTTCTTAGTTGTGCATCAGATCCTGATGTAAATACCTGGAAATAAAAGCTGAAACGTTGATCTCTGGTCTCACGTTCATTATTTGATGTCAAGCCCAAATGTTTTCAGTCTACAGCAAAAATAAAGGAATTCGCCTCACTGTTCCAATACTTTTGGAGGGCACTGTATATGTGTGTTATCATTTCATTACAGTATGTAATAATCTTTGACTTTGTGCACCACTGTAGATAACAAGCTTTGTTTATGAAACATTAATATCCATTTGTACCCTTTATTTCTCTCCCCCCTCCCCCTCCTCCAGATGGCGGTAAGTGGGGCTAACCTGCACAACGTGTTCATGCTGCTGACGCTGGAGCCGCTGCTGGGCAGGATCCCCTTCCTGGTGCTGCACGTCCGCAGGGAGCACCTGGTGAGCGACGCGCTGCGGGAGCTGTCCGTCTACGCAGACCTCGACCTCAAGAAGCCCCTCAAGGTCAGGGGTCAAGGGGAGAGGGAAGAGGGGTCAGTCTGTGGAGAACCTTCATTCAGGTGAACTCATTCTATGTCTTCTTTTCTCACCTTCATATATTTTCTTTCTGTCCTCTTTTTCTTCCCATCTCTCCCTCTCCCTCTCCCTCTCCCTCTCCCTCTCCCTCTCCCTCTCCCTCTCCCTCTCCCTCTCCCTCTCCCTCTCCCTCTCCCTCCTCTCCTCCCCATCCCCAGGTGATATTTGACGGGGAGGAGGCTGTAGATGCGGGCGGAGTCACTAAGGAGTTCTTCTTACTGCTGCTGAAAGAGCTGCTGGACCCGCTGTACGGCATGTTCACCCACAACGCAGAGTCCAACCTGCTGTGGTTCTCTGACAAGGTGATACACTACTTTGTTTAAATGTATCTCTACCAAAGGCAAGTTTCATACGTTTTTTTATAACTCATGATTTTCATAATAGTTTCTAATGACTGAAACATGACCGTCCAGTTGGGTAATATGTGGTGTGAGGAGGGTGTTGAGGTAATGCAGAGGTCATGTTGTTAGCCAGCGGCTCTGTGTGTCAGGTGTAAACAGGTGATATGTAGTAGCTACAGCCCCGTCCTGACCCTGGAACAGCTGCGGTGAGGCCAGAGCCTTGCTCCTGTTCCCTCGTCCTGTTCTGCGGGGACTAAACACCAGGTTGCCAGGTTGTCGCTGAGCACGTTCCTGCGGCGGTCACCTGACCTGCAGAGGAACACCCTGGAACATTTTGACACTCACTGTCCTGACGGAAAGACTGGGGAGATTCAGTTTTGTGCTGAAAATAATGTCCGTACTGTTGGTGCTTAGAGAGTTCCTCAAGGTGCTTCGTGTCTCATCACTGGCAGGGTCAGCTCAAGGTGCTTTGTGCCTCATCTATTTTCTGGTCTCATCCCTCTGGTCTCATCCCTCTGGTCTCATCTCTCTGGTCTCATCTCTCTGGTCTCATCTCTCTGGTCTCATCTCTCTGGTCTCATCCCTCTGGTCTCATCCCTCTGGTCTCATCCCTCTGGTCTCATCCCTCTGGTCTCATCCCTCTGGTCTCATCCCTCTGGTCTCATCCCTCTGGTCTCCCGCCTCTCCCCCCCAGTGTTTCGTGGAGCACAACTGGTTCCACCTGGTTGGGATCCTGTGTGGTCTGGCCATCTACAACTCCACGGTGGTGGACCTCCACTTCCCCCTGGTCCTGTACAAGCTGCTGCTGGGTGGCGGGCCCTCGCTGGATGACCTGAAGGAGCTCTCACCCACCGAGGGCAGGTAACAGCTGGAGCCTGCTCACTGTTCTTCTGTTACACTACACGTGTCCACGCACTACACGGTTTTAGCATTTTCTACATTTTATATTTTATACATTTAGCAGATTTGATCCAAAGCAAAGGACAAATAGAGCATGTTGAAAGTACAGCAGGAGATCAAGTGCAGAGTTATAGTGAGGAAGGCACAGTTCAACAACAGCTCAAGTACAAAAAGTAACACCAAAACAGGAAGTGACAACAGAACAGGAAGTAACACCAGTACAGGAAGTAACACCAGAACAGGAAGTGACACTAGAACAAGAAGTAACACCAGAACAGGAAGTGACACCAGAACAGGAAGTAACACCAGAATGGGTGTGGCTGGCAAAGACTGTCGCCCCTTCCAGCTGTTGCTCTGTATGTCAGTCAGGATGGATTGATTTAGCGCTGTTGTCGTTTAGCACACAAGTCAATGTTTTTGTCCTAGAGTAGGTGTTTTCACAGTCACGCTTTCAAGAGAAGCATCTCTCCTCAGCTGAAATCAATGTGGCATGCTAACCTAAACCTAATTGAACTGCCTCCAATTCCTATTGAGCCAAAACAAGGCCATGAAATCTCTCTCGACACACTCCTCACCCAAATTACATCATCATTCAACCTAATTCGCTTATGTAACCACAAAGTCTTATGTATCGGCTGAAGAAAGACTTCCTTTCTCTGGCAGGGAAATGTCGATTCAGAATGAGAAGATTAAATTAGAATTTAGCTTAGCGGTTAGCCTAGTGTCTAATTGTCTGCATGCAGATGTCCTAAGAGAAGGTGCGTGTGGAGACCGTCGATCTATAAGTGGCTGTCCCACAGGATCACAACTAAGACAGGGAAGCAAAGACACGTCTTTGATGCACCATCCCTTTAAAGTACCAGAACATTACACTGGTATTTTCAGGAACAGACGCCCTGATAAAATCGCTGGGACCCCCGGTGAGGGATCTCTCCTGCTTAGTTGCTGATGCCTAGAATCACCTAGCATCTCCTATCACCCATTAAGGCTATTATTAGCTTCTAGCTTTAGCGCTCAAACTGGCCAGCTCTGGAGAAGCATGTGTGTTCCTATATCTAATCCAGGTGGCAGGCACAGCTGGTGGGGCAGGGGGAGCTTAACCACACAGCTCAGCTCTGGAACGTAGCGTTAGCTATGTAGCGAGATGCCGGCCAGGGCAGAGGACCCAAAAATATAAGAGTGATTGGCGGGAAAGTTGGTAGCCCCCGGGAACATGCTGCTCTGACGAGGTCACTGTGCTTGTGTTCCCCATCCATCATCTCTCTCTCATCTTTCCCATCTCTTTCTCTCCTTCTCCTCCCTCTCTCTCATCTCTCCTCTCTCTCTGTCATCTCCCTCTCATCTTTCCCATCTCTTTCTCTCCCTCTCATCTCTCGCTCTCAGGAGTTTACAGCAGCTTCTGGACCACGAGGGACATGACATTGAGGAAACATTTTGTCTGAACTTCGCTGTAAGTCCACAACACACCGTGTGTGAGGGAGACTCTCACATACAACACACCGTGTGTGAGGGAGACTCTCACATACAACACACCGTGTGTGAGGGAGACTCTCACATACATGTAAGTCCACAACACACCGTGTGTGAGGGAGACTCACACATACATGTAAGTCCACAACACACCGTGTGTGAGGGAGACTCTCACATACATGTAAAATAGCTCAAGCCCTTTCCATATTCAGACAAACACAGGAAAATCGCTGACCATCTAGTGTCTTAGCTTAGTCATTTATAACTACTAGTTCTGTCAGACTAACCAAAATACTAGTCAGATACAGACGACATCTCCATGTGTGACAAGCGCCTGTCTCCATTAGATCACCAGGGAGTACTACGGGGTGACAGAGGTGGTGGAGCTGGTACCAGGAGGAGAGAATATCACTGTGGACAACAACAACAGGTGGGTCACCTTCTCCTAGGTAACCCTCTCCTAGGTAACAGACACATCACAGACCTGAGCATGCATCAAAACAGATCTAATCTAGATGTTCCACCTCCTAGCCTACCCCAGCTCAGTGTAAATAAAGGATATTTATATCTCAGCCGGGACATTTAGGCCTCAACACCCACAACCGGCACAACCGGTTAGGGTTAGGGTAAGCTAACCCTGTGATGTGTCTGTAAGCTAACCCTAACCCTAACCAACCGGTGTCCCACTTGTGTCAGCTGGGTTAGGGTTAGGGTAAGCTAACCCTAACCCTAACCAACCGGTGTCCCACTTGTGTCAGCTGGCGTTGTTCACACCCGGTGGCCAGATAAGAGGACAGTGTTGAGACATGTCGCCCTGCATTGCACATCCTCCCTGGCTCAACAACCAGATTTATTGCAATCTGGCCCCTAGATTACGATACTCTCCGACATGCAGACATTTGTGCACCAGTCACTCACCGCTTCCTAAAAAAGCAAAACAAAAACAGAACAGAAACTAATCTGAAACGTTCTGTCCCCCTCCGTCCTGTGAGTTAAGCTGCCCCGTCTGCCAGTGAGAGGGGGTGGAAGAGACCAATGAGGTGATAGTGGTGGGGGGAGGAGGGCCTGCCTCTGTGACCCATGTCCTTGTTGCAGCTTCCTTGTTATTCTCCAACCTTCCGTCAGGCTGTGGCGCCAAATCCTGAAGTCCAGGCAGGAACGAGGTGGTTTTTGTGTCTAAATATAGAGTTTTCTACAGACCTAGCTGAAATTAAACCACCAGATTGCATAGATTGATTACTTTTTGTCTTCCAAAGATAACATTCATGTAACCTTTGTAGTTTCCATCTGTGAGGTTCTGTTAGTCTGGGGGGAAACACAGTTAGAGCACTAGAGCATTAGAGTGGTTAGAGCACTTGACTGCTGATCAAGAAGTTGTAGGTTTAAATCCCCCTCGTTACTGTAAATCACTTTGGATATGGTTGTGCTAAGTGTGTGTGTGTGAGAGAGAGAGAGAAAGTGGGTTAAAGTGCAGCGTTCTCCGATCCCTGGGGCCACGTGTGTACGTGAATGCTTGCTCGTGCTCGCATGCATGCACACGAGTGTGTGTGGTGAAGTGGGTCAGAGTGTGTGTGTGTGTGGTGAAGTGGACCAGAGTGTGTGTGTGTGTGTGGTGATGTGGGCCAGAGTGTGTATGTGTGTGGTGAAGTGGGCCAGAGTGTGTGTGTGGTGAAGTGGGACAGAGTGTGTGTGTGTGTGGTGAAGTGGGACAGAGTGTGTGTGTGTGTGTGTGGTGAAGTGGGCCAGAGTGTGTGTGTGTGTGTGTGTTGAAGTGGGCCACAGTTCAACCCTGCGCTCCGTGGCATTGCGGCCTTCTGGCTTCTGCTGTCAGGAAGCAGGGCGACTGGCCAACCTCGACTGCACCCAGAGTTCCCTGTTGATGGAAGCAGCAGTGTTGTCTTGCTGCTCCATTGCTGTCAGCACCCTGGCCAGGGCACATGTCCGCGCTGGCATGAGAGGCTGCCACCTTCCTCCGTGTGTGTGTGTGGAGTCAGGTGGCTGAGCGATTAGGGAATCGGGCTAGTAATCAGAAGGTTGCCGGATTGATTTCCCACCGTGCCAAATGACATTGTGTCCTTGGGCAAGGCACTTCACCCTACTTAGTGTCCCTGTACCTTGGTGTTACTGTAAGTCGCTCTGGATAAGAGCGTCTGCTAAATGACTAAAAATTTAAATGTAAATGTATCTCCTGTCTTTATGGGTACTGGATGTTCTTAGATATCTGTGGTGTGTTGATGTTCTGAAGCAGTCTCCTTCCTCCTCTCTGATACATAGCCCTGCCGCCTCGCACACACAACCACACGCTTACACACAAGCACAAATTACATTCATGAATGGCTCTAGCCTACACAACGGCCGCTCAACATCAAACGACTTCCCAACCATAAATGATTGTGTGTCTTAAACGCTCACACACGTGTGTGTGTGTTTGTGTGTATGCCTAACTGTGTGTGTGTCCTCTCCAGGGAGGAGTTTGTGCAGGCCTACCTGCAGTACGTGTTCTGCTCTGCTGTGGGGGAGCTGTACGCTGCCTTCTCCTCAGGCTTCCTGAAGGTGTGTGGAGGGAAGGTGCTGTCACTGTTCCAGCCCTCAGAGCTCATGGCCATGGTGGTAGGCAACAATGACTACAACTGGGAGGAGATGGAGAAGGTAAGGCTAGCGCCAACGGCTAACACTTTAGAGAGGGTGAGGCTAGCGCTAACGGCTAACACTAACGGCTAACACTAACGGCTAACACTTTAGAGGGGATAAGGCTAGCGCTAACGGCTAACACTGTAGAGAGGGTGAGGCTAGCGCTAATGGCTAACACTGTAGAGGGGGTGAGGCTAGTGCTAACGGCTAACACTGTAGAGGGGTGAGGCTAGCGCTACCGGCAGTGGCGGTCCTTCCTATAGGCGACATAGGCAGCCGCCTAGGGTGGCATGAAGAGGGGGGCGGGAATTTTCCAAATGCATAACCCTCCCGCTGGGGTTACTTTTAAATTAAAACTAAAGTAACAAGCCTGCTTTGAAAATGTAAGGAGTAGGAAGTACAGATATTTGTGAAACAAAAACATTTCCTGTTCCAGAATGCGGTGTATAAGGGGGAGTACTGTGCCTCTCACCCCACCGTCAGGATGTTCTGGGAGGTCTTCCATGACTTCCCCCTGGAAAAGAAGAAGCAGTTCCTGTGTAAGAGCCTTGTGTGTCTAGGGGATTAGGGCGGAGGGTCCGGGCGGGGGGTCAGGGCGGGGGGTCAGGGTGGAGGGTCAGGGTGGAGGGTCAGGGCGGGGGGTCAGGGTGGAGGGTCAGGGTGGGGGGTCAGGGTGGAGGGTCAGGGTGGAGGGTCAGGGCGGAGGGTCAGGGTGGAGGGTCAGGGTGGAGGGTCAGGGTGGAGGGTCAGGGTGGAGGGTCAGGGCGGGGGGTCAGGGTGGAGGGTCAGGGTGGGGGGTCAGGGTGGAGGGTCAGGGTGGAGGGTCAGGGCGGGGGGTCAGGGCGGGGGGTCAGGGCGGGGGGTCAGGGCGGAGGGTCAGGGTGGAGGGTCAGGGTGGAGGGTCCGGGCGGGGGGTCAGGGTGGAGGGTCAGGGTGGAGGGTCCGGGCGGGGGGTCAGGGTGGAGGCGTCTTTCTGCATTTCAGTCATTTGTAGATGTGTCTAGTCTCATCAGATCCATCCCCTTCCTCCTCTCTCTCTCTCTCTCTCTCTCTCTCTTTCTCTCTTTCTCCATCTTGAATATAAGGGTCATCTCCTCTCTCCATCGTGAATATTAGGGTCATCTCCTCTCTCCATCGTGAATATTAGGGTCATCTCCTCTCTCCATCGTGAATATTAGGGTCATCTCCTCTCTCCATCGTGAATATTAGGGTCATCTCCTCTCTCCATCTTTAATATAAGGGTCACCTCCTCTCTCCATCGTGAATATTAGGGTCATCTCCTCTCTCCACTTCTCAGTCTATGAGCATATACATCCTACCCTTGTTGCTGCCACTTTCACTTCACACGTCTCCTTAACTTCTTCTGATGCTTCCACCCCTCTCCTTCTCCTCTTCCTCCCTTCTCCTCCCCCCCTCCCTCCCCCCCAGTGTTCCTAACAGGAAGTGACCGTATCCCCATCCACGGGATGGAGAGCCTTCGTATCATCATCCAGTCCACCTCGGCAGAGGAGCAGTACCTGCCTGTGGCCCACACCTGCTACAACCTGCTGGACATGCCGCGCTACCAGACCAAAGACACCCTGCGGCGACGCCTCACCCGCGCCGTGGAGCAGTACGAGGGCTTCAGCCTGGTCTGACGGGGACAGTGCCCCCGCAGGGTGGGAGGACGTATTAACATTCTATGTTGTTTGGGAGGGGAGGGAGGGGGGGAGGGAGGGGAGGGTCCAAAGCTAAGGCACTTTATTAAAGATAGAGGGAATTATTTTTATTTTTGTTCTCATAAGATTATGTAAAATCTGACATGTGGGAGATTAGCAAAATGAAAATTCATCCAGTGAGCACATATACATAACGTTGACCATTACATACCGGCAGATCATTATTTTAATATAATTCGCTTTAACCTTGCAATTTCTTTGTTGTAAAGGAGATAGGGAAGACAGGGGTTTTAAAGTATTTTTTGAACGCATACAGATTTTGTATTGGATTCATTAAGAGTTTGAATCTACTTTACAAACTTTATGTAAATACTTTGAAAAGTTTTCAATTCAACCTTTTTGTTGTTATTGCTTAAAGATAATTTATTGAATATTATTATTTTTGTGGCAGGTATGTTTTTAGGGGCAGATAATTCTTCTAGTGGAATGTAGATAAATTCCTGTCAATTCCTGACATTATACCCTTACATTAAACTACAACCCGGAACTTGGCCCCTGACCCCTGACCCGACTGGGCCAGTCTCCTGCTGTGCCAGTGGAGGTCAGTTTAAATACAGCGAGAGTAGCGAGCCTTCTAATCAAGGACCAGATAAATAAACACTGTTCTAATGTTTAATCCCCAAACCCACATGCACATCGAGAGATGGATAGAACATCCGAAGCAAACACGACTGAAACTACATTTAAAAACAACATTTAATTTTGTAAAAACGAAATTAAAAATAATAGTTTTGCATGTCGCCTTTGTGTGCGCACCTATGTAGGTCTCGCAAACGCTTGGTCATCCATTAAATCTAAACAAACAACAACAAAAAATACTAATCCCAATTACTCTGATCCCACGGATCCGGATTGGCAGATTGGTATCAAATCATGTCCGTCTGTACCACGTGGGTATTAGTGGGTAATGGGTAGGTAGGCCTAATGACTAGTTTTCTAGCTAGCGGATGACTCAGCCGAATAACCAATCTGTTTCTGCGGATACTGTCCCTACCGAACGTTGACTCATATTTGTTCAGAGAGATGGGTTTGATTTTCTTGGTTTAATTGGCTATAACGAGCAGATCCGCACAGGACATCTAATTAGCAATAAGGAATTAAGCCACTGCAGCGCCAGATAGTGTTGTCATGACGACATGTCCTGTCCTAAAGGTCATCAGAATGTTGGAAGTTTTCTGCCCACGCGCCATTGTCAAGCTGCCGTGTTTATTTTCATTCCTGTTCATTCAGTGTATTAAATTAATCCTGATGTTTTTAACAAGTGATTAAGAGGGTTTGTTAGGTTGTAATCGTTTTTATTTGATTAACTCAGGCTGGCCCGTAAACATCAACATAGAATGATGTTATCCAATGTCGCGCGGTGTGAAACTGTAAAGATGCATGTGTTTGCGAAGTTCTTTTTAGTCTATGACCTCGACCGTTCTGATTTGAGTTTGAGTTTAGTGGCTGGACAGTGTGCAACTCTGCCTGCCGCTCTACCAGTTTGACATCATGAGGAGATTGTTTCATCTTCCTTCTTACCGTGTTGTTCTGCAGCTGGATATGTGGGAAGAGATCAATAATCATAATTCCAACCAATCTTGTTTTTTGGTCAATGTATGCAAACTCAAGGGCTTATTAGTGGCTGTAACTGGCTTGTTTTGAGTATAAATTTACTTTTGTACCTTTTTAAATGGATGACATTATTTGTCCTTATATTTTTTTCCTGAGCAAATAAAATTCAATTTCACCTCATACCACCATGTCGTGTTTTAGTGAAATGTGACATTTTTATCTCTGGAAAATTATAAACGTAACTAAAATTAAAGGTGAATCATGCAACCACCAACACACACCACACCAGTGAAAACCCATCACCACCAAGTCAGTAAAAATATGTCTGGTTTTATATAATATATACAAAATACAAATACAATTTATGTACTAAAATGTACACACCCAAATTCATTATGTCCACCAGTGTTTACATTCAATAAAAACGAAAGTCACACTGTCAAAAACTATCAATTTTGGAGACAAAAAAATATGTACTTGCTTATTTTGCAATGCAAACACAGATTGAGATCTATATTTACAAGGAACAGACTGAAGATGAGAACAGGGTGTCAGGCTGAAGGATCAGAGATGGTTTACGACCCCTTAAAACATACTGGGACAGAAAACAGCTGATTTTACACCAAGTGAAAGAAACAACACAAAGAAAAAGGAAGTCGAACGCATAACCTTAGCAACCAGTGATCACAAGAACTAAGCTATGATAATGTATACATTGATGCACTATGACTATGCTATTTTGGTATGAAATCATCCAAGTCTTGTCTTTGGATCACACTCGTCCTACAAGAATACTTGTTCTGCATTCTTCTACAAATCAATGCTGCTTTTGGTTAATTTTTGTTAGATGTAAAAAAACAATTATGTCAAGAATGTTATGTTTCCTCGGTTAACATTATTTCATTTCAGATAAGCTTGGCATTTATCATGAGGAAGTAAAACGTTTTTAACAGTTTGATTTGTTCTGATTGTAACTGTCTTCCTTACAAAACTATGCAACAGCCCTCTTACTTTCTTTGATTATAAAATCTGTAAAAGAAAAATATGATTCATACATATTAAGAGTTAAATCCAAAACCCCCAAGAAAAATAAACATTCTCTCTGCTTTGATGGAAAAACTATCAGTAACAATTAAAACATTCATGGGATGAAAATAAATAATACAAAACACTTTTGTGTGTTGCAAATCAAATTAACTGATGTTTCGTCCAGCTTGCTGTCCAACTGACACAGTCTCTTGCCAAGACGGCAGACTTTTTGAAAGTGGCAGCTCTGTTTGGGAGTTGGAAACAGCAACATGGAGCTCTCCATCACTTCCTGTCAGGACGTATCCCACCACACTGCTGTCATCACTTCCTGTCAGGACACATCCCACCAGACTGCTGTCATCACTTCCTGTCAGGACACATCCCACCAGACTCCTGGCTCCCAGAAAGGGAAACCAAGGAGATCTCCACGGTACGGATTAGCCACGCAGCTAGCGGGGATTAGCCACGCAGCTAGCGAGGATTAGCCACGCAGCTATCGAGGATTAGCCACGCAGCTATCGAGGATTAGCCACGCAGCTAGCGAGGATTAGCCACGCAGCTAGTGGGGATTAGCCACGCAGCTAGCGGGGATTAGCCACGCAGCTAGCGGGCTGTTTAAGCCAAACGTGTGAACAACACAGATGGCAGGAGAAAAAAAGGAAAGGAGGGTTAATGAAAGAAACAAACGAAAGAAAAATATCTTGAACGTTCTGTCTTTATGGAGGCTTGGTATTCACGGGTTGTCCATCTCAAGATAGAGTCTCTGTAGTTAGTCCTCATGGTTGTTTATCCGTGTTTAGATGAACTTGGAAGAGTCTCTCTTGCTGATGAGCACTTCCAGCAGGCGGAGCTTGGCCTTGACATGCTTATACTCGTTATACTCGACAGCCAATGGGGAGCGGTCTTCCTTCTGCACGTTTCTATGGAAACAAGGAGTGGGCTTGTAAGAACAAACTAAACGTTAGGGAAATGGCCGACGTTAAGAGTCCGCAGCGCAACCAAACCACAGGAAATATCAGCCGAGTTTCATAACCCTGATGTCTTTGGCAGATAACAGTGAGCCTGACACAGCGAGGGGGCTGCCAGGGAGTCAGGTGGCTGAGCGGTTAGGGAATCGGGCTAGTAATCAGAATGTTGCCGGATCGATTCCCATCCGTGCCAAATGACGTTGTGTCCTTGGGCAAGGCACTTCACCCTACTTGCCTCGGGGGAATGTCCCTGTACTTACTGTAAGTCACTCTGGATAAGAGCGTCTGCTAAATGACTACATGTGCTTTCCCTCACGCCCTCACCTTCCGTTTTGCCTGAAGAACTGGTCCTCAAACTCTCTGAGGTTTTTGCGTATCCTCTTCTTCTCCTCCCTGGCCTCCTGCAGCTGCACGACGAGCTCCTCCCTGGTGGAGAGAGACATGTTAGACCTTCAGGAGTTTGGTCCTCCGGGCACGGCCAACCTCGTAGAGTACAACACATCGGAGGCTCTCAGTTGTAAATGAGATACGTTCATCTATAAAAGTGAACCTATATAAGAACCACTTTGCTTCAAATGCAATCATTTCTCTACACATTTTTGTTGTGTCAGAGTATAGTCCACACTGCAGTTATAGTATTCTGGTAAGAGGGAGAAAGCTTCTATACCAGGGGTGTTTCACTCTGGTCCTCAGGGACCCCCCCCCCGCCCTGCATGTTCTAGAATCTAGATGTTTCCCTGATTCAACACTCCTGATTCGAATGAATGTGTCGTTATCGAGGTCAGCAGAAGCCTGGTAACGACCCACTCATTAGAATGAGGAGTGTTGGAGCAGGAGAACATCTACAACATGCAGGACAGGAGGTCATGAGGACCGGGGTTGAGGACCACTGGTCTGGAGGATCAGATTTGAGGCTCTGGCCTAGCTTACATGGTGGCCGAGTGCAGGTTGGACAGCCTCATGTCGGTGGTGCTTCTGGAGGGCGACAGTTCATCCACGGGGGAGATGAAGCCTTCCTCCTCCAGCTGCTCCAGGAACCCCAGCATGCTGAGATCAGGATGCTCCGGCACGCAGGACGGAGGCTGGAAATCCCCCTCGTCCTCCGAGCCGTCCTCCTCCTCCTGGGGAAGAAGAACAGGGGTCAGAGGGGGGCAGCAGGGGGTCAGAGGGGGTCAGAGGGGGGCAGCAGGGGGCCCAGCGGTGGACCTCCAGGAGAAGCGCAGTCTGGAGTGAGAGGATCATAGGTTGTTAGTTGCTAGGTGGTGACTGTGGCTCACTACAAGCTTCATGCATTCATCGCGGCTGTTCTAATTGTGGTCGTGTTTTGATTCGATTAATTCGTTAGCAGGCAGGTGTCCGTGTGTGAGAGTGCATATCTTCGGGGAACAAAAACTGGCAAAGGAAGCACCCCCCCCCCCCCCCCCCCCCCCCCCCCCCACACACACACACACACACTTTCTCGCAACCAATCAGGTCCAAGTCAAAGAAAATGGAAGCACCCGGAAACAACTCGGTACTCTACAAATCTACAGATTTTCACACGGAGCTAAAGTGCAGTGGTCCAATCAGCAGGCCTTGATCAGGCTGGGGTGAGGGGTGAAGGGAAGGGTGATTGGATGACTGGGGATGGGGGCGGGATGAGGAAGCCTGAGCAATCATTGGTCGGTTTTGGAGCTAAGGCGTGGGCTCTTCACCTTGATGTCGTCGAAGAAGAGAGCGGGAACGCCCTCTATTATGGGCTGTAGCTGGGGGCCCCTGCGCTTGCTGGATGGGGAACCCTGTAGTGTGGGTCGACAAGGACGCGTTACCATGACTATGGGACTGACCCAGAGCAGTCAAAGACAGCACAGCACTGGCCGGCTGGATGCCATTTTGTTCTGAGTCAATGTCCTTGTGTGATTTTAAACTTCTGAAACACCAGATAACTGCTTTTTAACACAGAACATGACCGCAACGGTTAACCTCTGGACAGAGTGGTAGATGGGAATGTCCCTGTGTAATACGGATTAAAGATAGCATATTATATAATGCATACACCACAGCAGGCCCAGAATACAAATGCTAGATTATGTTTTCACAATGTTTGCCCCAACAAATAATCCTAACTCAACAGGCTGAAATACACATACCGATACCATATCAGACTTCTCATACAATATAAAGCAATATAAATGTGTTGAGATGAGGTAGATATTCTAACCCTGTAATATTTGCATGGGCGTTATTCCAATATTGTTTTTTCCTCTCATGAGTATTCTGTTTATTCCATCCCAGTCATCCCAGATAATCTCCCATGTTAGATGATAATGTGACCTTTTAGAAACGTTTTTGTGACCCTGTGGCTGTGTAGCAGGTGCTATTTTCCTTTGTGTGTGTGTGTGAGTGTGTAAGGCTAGATGAGACACTGTGACCTTGATACTATCGTCTGATCCGCTGTAAAGACCTGTTGATGCATTGAGCCGCTGATGCGAATTAAGTGTTAGCCTTGAGGCTAACTAGCCAACGAAGCAAACTCGTGGACTCTGAGGTTATGCCTACAGCGGCGGATGCTAACGCTAATGCTGACCTTAACGCTGCGGGCGATTACGTACCCAGACGAGCTTAGTGCATCTGACGTCTCTGCTTAATGCTAACACTGTAGGCGACCTTCTGTCACCTGGGAGCTGATGTGGAGACAGGCTTTAGAGTTGCATGGCAAAATCACTTGCTGTACTCACGATGACTGGGATTGTGGAAGCTCTGCAGAGTATCTGTTTGACCAGGCGGTATCGATCATACAGAGGCTTCATGATCAGCCTCTCGCTCTTGGTGATCTGGGGGGGCGGGGGGAGAAAGACAAGGCATCTTGTTAGTTATTAGGTTACACCACAAGCACAACATTATTATCGCAGTAGAAGTTACTATTATTTGTGTTCCCCGCGCATGGTAGTAGCTGAGAGATGTTAGGCTACTTTGCAATGTTCCTTACTACCACCGGAAATACTGTTAGAATTACAGTAAGCATTTCTGCTCCTTCATCTCCTGCAGTAATTTCTTTATGCATTATTGTCGTCGCTCTGGGTAAAAACGTCTGCTGAATGTATAATGTAAATGTAATGTAATAAGGTTAGCCACGAGGTCTACGTTGTTAAAACTCCTTTCCAGAGCAAACCGGGCTGCGATACTGGGTTGACGTGAAGAGCAGTGACAGCTGACCCAGATCCTCAAGAGGTCTGTTTTCATGAGAAGTAAAGGCAAGTTTCCGGCTTTAAACCATGACAGCATCTGTAAGGTGAGCGGGAGTTCACCTACACTTACTGGTTAATTACACAATTAACTAGGGATGAAAACCAAGCAATTAGTCCAATGACTTACGTCCTCGCCTTGAATAGAGTTGGTGTCAGATCTGTTCTAAAGAGACGCTTTTGTTTTGGGTTCAGCCACTGTCTGGTCTAACATGAGGAATTCATAATGGCAGACTGATAAGGCCATGTCTTCAACCGAAACCACATAATTTTTTCACTGAAGGTCAACTCTTCACTGGAGATTCACTGCTGTGAGATATGCGTAGATGGGTCACGACACACACACACAGAGACGGCCAGGTTTTAAACATCTGCTCTTCAGTTGTGATATAGGTCAGTATCTATCAGGATTGGAAGTATTTGTTGTGAGTCTTCAGCCATCCCTTAGAGTGTGTGTTTGTGTGCGTGCATTTGTGTGGTAACTCACTGGTCGTCCATGGATGCCCTCATAGTAGAGAAGAGCCTTCTGGAGTGCCACTTTCTCTGCTCCGATCTGCTCGCGTGTCATATCCTGTCAGAGAACAGGAAGTCAGTGCCCTACACCCTCAGGTACCCCATCTAGGCTGCTAAAACAGGACCACGTTAGACACATACTTCTTCCAGGTTATCGTGTTAAAACTCGACTAGTATATAAACAAGAGAAGCTAAGTTTCATGGTTGTTTGTGTTGTTTGTGTTGTTACATGCATCATATTTCAATTAATTTAGTTTTTCTTGGTTTGGTTTTCTTCTTTTTTTAACGTGTTGGTGATTTTTCTGTTTGTTTTTCATTGTTTTGTATTGTTATTATTTATGTAAGAGCAGCTGATGTGTTTTTGCATCATCAAATCACCTTGATGTCGTCAGGCCGGCCCACCTCCCCCCTTTTCTCCTGCAGCCGGCTCTGCACGGCCCCCAGGGTGCCCTCCACTGGGGGCAGGGGGGGACGCTCCTGGGGGGGCTTCTTCTCCAGCTGGGAGCCGAAGCTCTTGGGGAGGGTGTTACTGCGCTGGCGCGTCAGGGGGGGCAAGTCCTCCTCAGACTTCATCAGCCTGCTCTCTGGGAGAGTGTGTGTGTGTGTGTGTGTGTGGGGGGGGGGGGGGGTACAGAGGAGGGGAAAGAAGAGGCAGAGATTAAACCCACCGATTCTGGTGATTCGATGATTTTAATTTCAATTCTTCAACTAGTCAAATGTTCTCCAGTCAGTAAATAAAGGAAAACTTCGTAGTGACTTCACTGCTGACCTTTCAGGTCCTTTCGCAGCTTGGCCAGTTCGTTCATCCATCTCAGAACCTCTGGGTTACCCGCCTTGTCGCTGTGAGACGGCTGTCAACAACAACAACAAACAACGTTAATCACTCGCTCACATCAACAGCAGCCTTCATTCACTCGTTCACATCAACAGCAGCCTTCATTGTTTGCATACAACAACGTCAGAATTTGAATTAATTGACCCACTTTCCTGACATTTGCTCCTGAATCATATGACTCTCATTAACAATCCGGCTAATCTTGTTTACGGCCAAGTGAAGCCGACGAAGTGAGTGGAATTAGATTTCGTTTGCTAAGAATTCCTTGTTTATGTCCAATTGTGTTTCCCTCTTGCAGGGTGAGGAACTGGGGTGGGTAGAGCGTTTGACTGCTGACCAAGAGGTAACGACCTACCCTGTACTTGCGCTCATCCTCAAACTTCTCTTCGTACTTGCGGATCTTCCTCTTCAGCCCATGGATCTTCTTGGAGAGCTGTGCTGAGGTCAGCTCCTCTCTCTCATCATCACAGGAGCCCAGAGAGGAACTCCTTCTGCGACTGCAGCCAGGGAGAAATCAACATATCAGGAACTGCATACACTCACACTCGCACCCTCACCTCCACAACCAACCACAACTGTACAAACTCTGGGTGATTGTGCTTGTTTTTACCTGACAAAGGAGTGAGCGTTGGGGGGTGAGGGTGGGACCTCTGTGTCGTCCAGGTAGTGCTGGCAGTGTCCGTAGGCGTAGGAGCGAGGCGACAGCATGGGGTCTCCCTCCTCCTCCACCAGCTGGCGGATGAGGCGCCCCCCGGGGTGAGGGGAGAGGCGGGCCTCGTCACGGTCCATTGTCTCCCTCTGCCACGACGAGTAGGCCGGGGTTGGCTCTGAGGAACACAAACAGGACCATGAACACCTCAACCTGGCTGTAGTCTGTAGACTGTGTCTATTTGATCTGTCTGTAGACTGTGTCTTGACTGTCTGTCTGGTCTGTAGACTATGTCAGTCTGGAGACTGTCTGGAGACAGAGAGTTTATTGACTGTCTGGTCTGTAGACAGTCTGTAGACAGTTTGTCTATAGACTGTCTGTAGACTTTCTGTCTGTCTGTCTATAGACTGTCTGTAGACTGTCTGTCTGTCTGTAGACCAGACGACACACAGACGAGGAAAGAAACAACAACACTATCATAGACCTGACAGGCAAACCAGCAGTGTGTGTGTGCGCGCCTATGGAACTTGGCTTACGATAGTGAACAGTTGTTTTCTCACCTTCCTAAAGACAGAGCTGAATGTTGAATCAACACACACTCACACACACACGGAGTTACACATCACATGCATGTTCTCCTCCATGCTGACTCTGTGAGGCAGGCTGACTCTGTGAGGCAGACTGACTCTGTGAGGCTCCCAGACTGACTCTGTGAGGCTCCCAGACTGGAGGTGTGTGTCCAGACGTTTCCACACCAACAAACTACCCCGTCTACTCTAACATCGAGCCACCATTGCTCGTCTCCAGGACAACGGGTTCTTGGCATGTCCTCTCCACAAGCGAAGGTCATCAAGAGAGAGTGTGTGTGTGTGTGTGTGTAAGGATGAAAAGGCTCTGAAACACTTTACTATGAAAACCTTCTTTCAGATTGACCTGCCTGTGACAGATGTTTCCAAGTCGACGGATTACATCTCTCCCCCTCCCTTTCACTCCCCCTCCCTCCCCTCCCTCCCTTTCCCTCTCTTTCTCTCTCCCCATCCCTCCCCTCTCTCCCCCTCCCTCCCCCTCCCTTTCACTCCCCCTCCCCTCCCTCCCTTTCCCTCTCTTTCTCTCTCCCCCTCCCTCCCCTCCCTCCCCCTCCCTCTCTTCCCCCCCCTTTCCCTCCCTCCCCCTCCCTCCCCCTCCATCCCTTGGCCGGCGGTGTGATAATTGTAGAGAGGAAAGAGTCAGACGATGTGATCAATCCTGCTGCCAGAACTGGACTGGCTCCTCTCTCAACTCTCTCTTTCTCTCCCTCTCTCTGTCTCTCTCTCAACTCTCTACCTCTCTCTCAACTCTCTCTCTCTTTCTCTACCTCTCTGTCTCTCTCTGTCTCTCTCTGCCTCTCTCTGTCTCTCTCTGTCTCTCTCTGTCTCTCTCTGTCTCTCTCTGTCTCTCTCTGTCTCTCTCTCTCACATACACAGGACACTCGGATTAGAGAGGAGTCTTGACGGTCTCTGTGTCTCTGTCTTTCTGTCTCTCCGTCTGTCTCTGTCCATTGCCGTGTGTGTGCTGTGCCTGAGATGGAGAACAACACAATTAACTGAGAAAGAGATAAACCCCAGAGAGAGACAGACTGAGAGATATGCCTCAGTATATTTGGTTTCCCAGAGAGTTTGAGCTCACAGAGCTTGTTGCTAGGAGAGTAGAGAAGGTTCTGGAGAAACCTCTCACGCTCCCCTTCCTCTCTCTCTCTCTCTCTCTCTCTCTCTCTCTCTCTCTCACACACACACACACACACACCCTCCTGGTGTCAAAACAAGCGTCCACAGCGGTAGTGCTGCTGTCTACGTGCACTAACGCCAGCAGAGAAAACACAGCATCATCGTCTCTGACGTATCAGGCCTTAGTGAGTGTGTGTGTGTGGGGGGGGCTGTGTGTGTGGGGGGGCTGTGTGTGTGTGTGGGGGGGGCTGTGTGTGTGTGTGGGGGGGGGGGTGCTGTGTGTGTGTAAAGTTTGTGCTGCAGCAGGAACAACTACAGCAGCTCTCGGTAACAGCGTTGTCATGCACAAAGCCTTCTAGATCCTTCCACGACCAGTACTACTTACCCTCATGGTAACTCTGATGGAAAAAGCTTTTAAAATCAAGGAAGGGGGCGCTAAAGAAGGGAGAATCTGGTGGGAAAGAAGGAAAGAGAAATGGAGAAGAGGGGGAGGGGGGAGGGGGGGGGGGCGGAAAGAGAGGCAAGGGAGGACAGAGTAAGGAACAAGGGAGGACAGAGTAAGGAACAAGGGAGGACAGAGTAAGGAACAAGGGAGGACAGAGTAAGGAACAAGGGAGGACAGAGTAAGGAACAAGGGAGGACAGAGTAAGGGTTAGGGTTAGGGAGGACAGAGTAAGGAACAAGGGAGGACAGAGTAAGGAACAAAGGAGGACAGAGTAAGGGTTAGGGTTAGGGAGGACAGAGTAAGGAAGGGTTAGGGTTAGGGAGGACAGAGTAAGGGTTAGGGTTAGGGTTAGGGAGGACAGAGTAAGGGTTAGGGTTAGGGAGGACAGAATAAGGGTTAGGGTTAGGGAGGACAGAGTAAGGGTTAGGGAGGACAGAGTAAGGAACAAGGGAGGACAGAGTAAGGAACAAGGGAGGACAGAGTAAGGAACAAGGGAGGACAGAGTAAGGGTTAGGGTTAGGGAGGACAGAGTAAGGGTTAGGGTTAGGGAGGACAGAGTAAGGGTTAGGGTTAGGGAGGACAGAGTAAGGAACAAGGGAGGACAGAGTAAGGGTTAGGGAGGACAGAGTAAGGGTTAGGGTTAGGGAGGACAGAGTAAGGGTTAGGGAGGACAGAGTAAGGAACAAGGAAGGACAGAGTAAGGGTTAGGGTTAGGGAGGACAGAGTAAGGAACAAGGGAGGACAGAGTAAGGGTTAGGGTTAGGGAGGACAGAGTAAGGAACAAGGGAGGACAGAGTAAGGGTTAGGGTTAGGGTTAGGGAGGACAGAGTAAGGAACAAGGGAGGACAGAGTAAGGGTTAGGGTTAGGGAGGACAGAGTAAGGAACAATGGAGGACAGAGTAAGGGTTAGGGTTAGGGAGGACAGAGTAAGGAACAAGGGAGGACAGAGTAAGGGTTAGGGTTAGGGAGGACAGAGTAAGGGTTAGGGTTAGGGTTAGGGAGGACAGAGTAAGGGTTAGGGTTAGGGTTAGGGAGGACAGAATAAGGGTTAGGGTTAGGGAGGACAGAGTAAGGGTTAGGGAGGACAGAGTAAGGAACAAGGGAGGACAGAGTAAGGAACAAGGGAGGACAGAGTAAGGAACAAGGGAGGACAGAGTAAGGGTTAGGGTTAGGGAGGACAGAGTAAGGGTTAGGGTTAGGGAGGACAGAGTAAGGGTTAGGGTTAGGGAGGACAGAGTAAGGAACAAGGGAGGACAGAGTAAGGGTTAGGGAGGACAGAGTAAGGGTTAGGGTTAGGGAGGACAGAGTAAGGGTTAGGGAGGACAGAGTAAGGAACAAGGAAGGACAGAGTAAGGGTTAGGGTTAGGGAGGACAGAGTAAGGAACAAGGGAGGACAGAGTAAGGGTTAGGGTTAGGGAGGACAGAGTAAGGAACAAGGGAGGACAGAGTAAGGGTTAGGGTTAGGGTTAGGGAGGACAGAGTAAGGAACAAGGGAGGACAGAGTAAGGGTTAGGGTTAGGGAGGACAGAGTAAGGAACAATGGAGGACAGAGTAAGGGTTAGGGTTAGGGAGGACAGAGTAAGGAACAAGGGAGGACAGAGTAAGGGTTAGGGTTAGGGAGGACAGAGTAAGGAACAAGGGAGGACAGAGTAAGGGTTAGGGTTAGGGAGGACAGAGTAAGGAACAAGGGAGGACAGAGTAAGGGTTAGGGTTAGGGAGGACAGAGTAAGGAACAAGGGAGGACAGAGTAAGGGTTAGGGTTAGGGTTAGGGAGGACAGAGTAAGGAACAAGGGAGGACAGAGTAAGGGTTAGGGTTAGGGAGGACAGAGTAAGGAACAAGGGAGGACAGAGTAAGGGTTAGGGTTAGGGAGGACAGAGTAAGGAACAAGGGAGGACAGAGTAAGGGTTAGGGTTAGGGAGGACAGAGTAAGAGAACAAGGGAGGACAGAGTAAGGGTTAGGGTTAGGGAGGACAGAGTAAAGAACAAGGGAGGACAGAGTAAGGGTTAGGGTTAGGGTTAGGGAGGACAGAGTAAGGAACAAGGGAGGACAGAGTAAGGGTTAGGGAGGACCAGAGTAAGGAACAAGGGAGGACAGAGTAAGGGTTAGGGTTAGGGAGGACAGAGTAAGGAACAAGGGAGGACAGAGTAAGGGTTAGGGTTAGGGAGGACAGAGTAAAGAACAAGGGAGGACAGAGTAAGGGTTAGGGTTAGGGTTAGGGAGGACAGAGTAAGGAACAAGGGAGGACAGAGTAAGGGTTAGGGTTAGGGTTGGGGAGGACAGAGTAAGGAACAAGGGAGGACAGAGTAAGGGTTAGGGTTAGGGAGGACAGAGTAAGGGTTAGGGTTAGGGTTAGGGAGGACAGAGTAAGGGTTAGGGTTAGGGAGGGTTAGGGTTAGGGAGGACAGAGTAAGGGTTAGGGGTTAGGGTTAGGGAGGACAGAGTAAGGAACAAAGGTAAGCAAGTGCCTCAGGGGAAAAAGGGTGGAATTGTGCACACCTGAAGATGTAGATGCTTTCTCTCCCTCTCTCCCTCCTCCTCTCTCTCTCTCTCTCTCCCTCCCTCCTCCTCTCTCCCTCCCCTCCTCCTCCTTTCTCTCTCCCTTCTTCCCTCCCCTCGCCTCCCTTGTCTTCTATCTTTCTCCCTCCCTCTTCTCTTTCCTTCTCTCCTCAGTATAGCTGCGTACGGACCATCCCTGGGCTCTGCAGGGTAGAGGTCCAAATCCACCCTCCATCTCTCCACCCTCCACCATCCATCTCTCCACCCTCCATCTCTCCACCCTCCCTCCTCTCCATCCTGTCTTCTTCCCTGGTCAGAAGGAGCTCTGCCTGAACACCCTGAAGCGCTCAGAGCTTCTGCATGAAGCAGAGAAGAAACCATGGTTCTGATCCAAGTATTACGCCGGTAGTTTCACCCTCTCTCTCACCCTCCCTCCCTCTCTCCTCTACCTCCTTCCCTTTCTCCCTCTCCTTCCCTCCCCTCCCACTGTCTCCCCCCCCACTCCCCTCCCTCCCCCTCTCCCTCCCTCCCTCCCCCCTCTCCCCCTCTCCCTCTCCCTCCCTCCCTCCCTCCCTCCCTCCCTCCCTCCCTCCCTCCCTCCCTCCCCCTCTCCCTCCCTGCTAACGGCAGCATAAGAGGAACAAGCCCCCCAGTCTGACTGAAACAGCTCACATGTGAGTGAGACTCACACGAGAGTGAGACTCACACCAGGATACTACCCCCCTCGCCCATTGCTATCAGCAGCCACACAACAACACACAAACAACACACTTAACACACAACAACACACAACAACACGTAGCAACACACAACAACACACAACAAACAGCAGCACACAACAACACAGCAACACACTCACACTTTGCTTATATGTTGCGCTGGATAAAAGTCTGCTGAAGAAATCAAATGTAGATGTGTGTGTAAATGCAGACTGGGT